>NW_011965572.1:0-1697 GCF_000949405.1 Vollenhovia emeryi
TTTATAATAAAATTGAAATTGTTAATATTTGTAATATTATATTTTTATTTACTTGATTTTTATTAAAATATTTATTTAACATTGTTGCGGATGAGGTGCTTTAGCCGCGTACGAATTTGGCGCGTGCCGACACGCAGAGCTCGGCTCGCTCGTGCGCCAACGACAGCTCGCTTCGCGCGGCGGGAATCGCGACTCGGCGCCAATGGTGGCTGCCCGCACTAGTCGCCCCGACCAATCCGGCGACCTGAAAATTGCAACCTCATCCTTAAACACAAGTGTTTTCGAAAACCGTCCGATTAACGGGACCTGTTCCTTCGCGAACATCGAAGCTTCCAGACCTTCTCGCGATATAAAAGGCCTGGCGCAATTTGCCGCGGGACCATTCGCTCGACAGTTTTCGTGAGAGAGAAGTCACACGTGCGTGCGCGGATTCAGTCACTGTTCACAGTTTTTTTGTTAATTTTCGTTGTGCGTTTTAAGGAATTAAAGTGAAGCCTATGTTACATTCTGTCTTGTTTAATTCATCCGTTTAATCTTGCTCCACGTGCTCGCTCTACCCGACTCCATCATTTTTGGTCCTTCGAGCCGGATTCCGTCCTTCAAGCCCGCGCTGGGGTGACTGCCTCGCAACCGATCGTGTTCTGGTGAGCGCAGTGCCTACAAGATGGAACAGGGTGTAATGAAACAGCTCGACCTTCATGGTCGCATAGGGCGTACCTGTGACAATTTAAAGAAGACAGGACAGGCGAACATCACTCGAGCTCATATCGCGACCGCGCTCAAGCTACTCGAAGACAAGTGGACGAGATTCGAGAGCGGACACGACGCGCTGCTTTCAAATCACGCCGCCGCACTGGCGGACCACGAGTACTTGACGAGCGACGTCTCTTCAGAGGTCGAAAACACGTACGTGCATCAACGAGCCTTGCTGCTCGCTTGGGAAGCAAGCCTACCTGCCCTCGGGGAGACTAAGAAACTGCCGAGTGACTCTGCAGCAAACAAGACGACTTTACCACGCATCCAATTGCCAACCTTCAGTGGCAAGTACGAGGAATGGCCATCCTTTCGAGACCTCTTCACATCAATCATTAGCCGAGACGCCTCCCTCAGTGAGGTGGAGAAGCTACACTACTTGAAGGGGTGCCTGAAAGGAGAAGCAGAGTTACATGTCAGAGCTCTACCAACGATCGACAAAAACTTTTCTCGAGCTTGGTCAGCCCTTCAAGGTTTCTACGAAAACAAGCGGATCATGGTACGTTCCGTTTTCGCGACCTTCACATCGTTCTCCAAAATGAAGGGTGAGTCAGCGACCGAGCTACGGAAGCTATACCATTGCGTGGTAAACACGGTCGGTACGTTGGAGGGCATCGGGCGCCCGATAAACAAGTCCGAGGATCTTTTCGTGTTCCTCGCCTCCGAACTGCTCGATCCAAAGTCGCGTCGCGAATGGGAGGGGTCGTTGAACGACAACACCGATCCACCTAGCTTTGACGAGTGGCACCCGTTTGGCCACGTTAATATTGACCACAGTCCCGATTGACCACGTTACTATCGACCACGTTGTGTATGACCACGTTGATATTGACCACGTTGCAATTGACCACGGTCCCGATTGACCACGGTCCCAATTGACCACGTTGCAATTGACCACGGTCCCGATTGACCACGGTCCCGTTTGACCACGTTGCAATTGCCCA
>NW_011965572.1:2097-7152 GCF_000949405.1 Vollenhovia emeryi
ATCGGGACCGTGGGCAATTGCAACGTGGTCAATCGGGACCGTGGTCAATCGGGACCGTGGTCAATTGCAACGTGATCAATATCAACGTGGTCATACACAACGTGGTCGATATTAACGTGGTCAATCGGGACTGTGGTCAATATTAACGTGGCCAAACGGGACGCTCCCGCTTTGACGCGCTTAAGACGTTCCTTGAGCGCCGGTTACACATCCTCGAGGCGGTCCAGGGGGCGAAGGGCGACGTGGCTAAGGTGGACACCCCTGCGCGGTCTACACGCGTACATCACGCGAAAAAACAAGACCAAACAACCGATTCGTGCCCTCTGTGCCAGGAGGGTCATTACCTGATGGTGTGCCCCAAATTCAAGGCAAAAAAGCCGGCCGATCGTAAGAGCGCGGTCGAAGCTCACGGACTATGTTTCAACTGCCTTGGTCGTCATCGACTTAATGACTGTTCGTCGAAGCGGACGTGCTCGGTGTGCTGTGCCAAGCACCACTCGTCGTTGCATGACGCCTACCGCGGTCCCGTGGAAGCGCCTCCCGTTACCACCGCCCATTTCAGCCACAATCGGGCCGCGACTAAATCCGCCGTGCTGCTGGACACTGCGCGAGTGCGGCTGACGGACAGATTCGGTGCGCAACACCCCGTTCGCGCGCTAATCGACCAGGGCTCCGAGTCGTCTTTCGTGACCGAATCCTTAGCGCAGCGATTGCGGTTGCGGCGCTCGACATCGGTTGTGCGCGTGTTCGGAGTAGGAGGACATCAGACGGGCACCACGAAGGGGTCCGTGACAGTGACCATGTCGCCAGTGGACGGCGAGGTGTCGTATCGCGTACATGCTCACATCTTACCTCGGCTGACGGAGTACTGCGGTGGCAGGCGGGTGAGCACTAGCTCCTGGGCCCACCTCTCAGGCCTGTCGCTGGCTGATCCTGAGTTTTCAGCAGACGATCCCATCGAGCTGTTGCTCGGAGTAGAGATCCATTCTGCCATCATCCAACAGGGGTTGAGGAAGGGCGGCCCCAAGGAACCTGTTGCACAAAATACCACATTAGGTTGGCTCATCTCAGGCATCACGACCGATGAGACCAAAGCCAGTACCGTCAGTGTGAATCACTGCCATGCCGAAGATGACCTCACTGCACTGGTACGACGATTCTGGGAGCAAGAGGAGCTGCCACAGACACCTGCTCCTCTCAGCCCCGACGAAGAAGAGTGCGAAGACATATTCCGGCGCACTCACATACGCTCCCCCGAGGGCAGGTACATTGTACGGCTCCCGCTGAGACAACCATTGCCAGACCTCACGGGAACCGGCAGGACCGCGGCGCGAATGCTGGTACGCCTGGAAACTCGGTTCGCTCGGGATAGCACTCTAGAAGTCATGTATAAAAACTTCATGAATGAATATGAATCCTTGCAGCACATGTCACGGGTGGAGCTGGACGGTAACATTTCTGGTTGCTACCTTCCCCATCACGGCGTGCTCAAGGAGGCAAGCACCACAACAAAACTTCGCGTGGTCTTCAACGGATCTTCCCCCGTGGCAAACGGAGAGACGCTGAATGACCATTTGCTAGTGGGACCAAATTTGCTGCCAGCATTGTTCGACGTCCTGTTGCGGTGGAGGTGGCCTCGCTACGTCATCGCCGCAGACATCGAAAAGATGTACCGCCAGATCCAGGTACATCCAAGCGATCGCAACCTGCAACGTGTCAAATGGCGAGACAATGCACACGAGGACATGCGGGATTACACTCTCAACACCGTAACTTACGGACTGGCATGTGCACCCTTTCTCGCCATCCGGACCCTCAAGCAGTTGGCTGCGGACGAGGAGGCACGCTTCCCAGTGGGAGCGGCGGCACTTCGTCGAGATTCGTACGTCGACGACATCCTCACTGGAGCTTCAACCCTCAGTGAGACACTCAGAATTCGAGATGAGCTGATCGGGATTTGCAGGGCGGGCGGATTCCCCCTGAAAAAGTGGTCCGCAAACACTGCTGAGCTTTTGGCGGGTCTTCCGGATCTTGATTTGTTTCAGAGTACTCACCGTTCCTGGCAGCCCTCGGAGTCACACGCGATGCTCGGCGTGCAGTGGCACCCAAACAGCGACCACTTCTCCTTCTCCGTCAAGGAGGAAAGCTCTGCGGCTGCCTCCAAGAGAGCCATCCTGTCACGCGTGGCCCAGCTGTTCGACCCACTGGGGTGGATTGCACCAGTCACTGTGCGAGCCAAGCTGTTCATCCAGACGGCCTGGCTAAGAGGCCTCGACTGGGACACCCCTCTCGCTGAGGGAGACCAGGATGATTGGCAACAATTCCAAAGGGAGCTACCCCTCTTGGGCGCTCTCCGGATTGATCGTTGGCTGTGTCATGGAGCAGCTGAGCACTCGATAGAAGTCCATGGCTTCGCTGACGCATCAGAGAGGGCTTTCGCAGCGGTACTGTACTTGCGAGCTAAAACAGACGACAATAAGTTCAGGGTAACCTTGATGTGCGCCAAGTCCAAGGTCGCTCCTATCAAGCCGGTGTCCTTACCTCGTCTGGAGCTTTGCGCCTCGCACCTCTTGGCGCGGCTCACCGCGCACGTTGTGCGCACGCTGGGACTCCAGGCCCCCATCCACCTGTGGTCCGACTCCACCATCGCGCTGACGTGGATCACTGCACATCTGTCCCGCTGGAAGACATACGTCGCGAATCGAGTAGCGGACATACAAAGCACTGTCCCGTCGGCCCGCTGGCATCACATTGCAGGGAAGGAGAATCCCGCGGACTGCGCGTCTCGAGGCCTTGCTCCCGGCGCGCTGTCAACCTTCGGACTATGGTGGCACGGACCATCGTGGCTGTCGTCTTCTCCAGGACCCTGGACGACGCACACGATGACTGAAACCGCTGCTGACGTGCCCGAACAACGGAGGCTTCCTGTCACATCGCACGTGGCCACCGCGGCTGAGCCTGACCTTCTGCGACGGTACTCGTCGTTATCACGGCTGTTGCGCATCACGGCTTGGTGTAGGCGAGCCGTGTGCAGGCTCCCTTCCGTGGTCGGCGAGGAACGGGATGAGGCGACAGGGAGTGAGGTACGCCCGTTGACAGCTGCTGAGTTGGAGGCCGCCCTGAAGGCCTGGATCCGGGTGGTGCAGTCTGGATTCTTCAAGGATGCCTTGAACACCCTACAAGCAAGGCACTGATAAGCAGCGGTAGTTCGCTCGCCAAGCTGAGTCCGTTCATCGACCAGCTTGGAATCATGAGAGTGGGAGGCAGACTCAAACACTCACTGCTGTCGTTTGATGAAAAACATCCGATCATACTGCCAGAAGATTCCGTACTCTGATAGTGGACGCCTGCCATAGAAGAGCCCTCCACGGCGGAGTCCAACTTACCCTGAGCATCTTGCGTCAACGGTATTGGATCTCTCGTGGCCGCATGGTGGTCAAACGGCACATTCACCGATGCCTACCTTGCATACGATGGCGCGCCGCTGTGCCGCAGCAGATCATGGGCGATCTCCCCCACCCCCGAGTCAACGCATCTAGGCCGTTCTAGCATACCGGAGTGGACTACGCCGGACCTGTCATGCTTCGCACCTCTAGGGGCCGCGGCCATAAGGCTCACAAGGCCTTCTTTGTGGTCTTTGTTTGTTTAGGCACCAAGGCCGTCCATTTGGAAGTGGCCTCCGACTACACCGCAGCTGGATTCCTGGCGGCATTCAGACGATTTGTCTCCCGGAGAGGCCTCTGTCAGACACTGTACTCGGACTGCGGCACAAACTTCGTGGGTGCCGACTCGCAGTTACGAGCGCTCTTCCGGGCGAGCACCTCCGAGGGGCGTCAGATTGGAGCGGCACTGGCTGCTGAGAGAGTGACTTGGCGATTCAATCCGCCCTCGGCCCCATACTTCGGTGGAATCTGGGAGGCGGCAGTCAAGTCGCTCAAGCATCATCTCCGACGAGTAGTGGGAGATGCTACACTTACCTTTGAGGAGATGACTACCCTCCTCGCACAAATAGAGGCGTGCCTCAACTCACGTCCGCTCTGGGCCTTGACCGACGATCCCGACGACATAACAGCTTTAACTCCGGGTCATTTTCTCGTAGGAACATCGCTGCTCACTATCCCGGAACCCGCGCCTTTGCAATCAGGAGACCATCAATTGTCACGGTGGCCGATGGTGCAGCGGATGCGGAGTCACTTTTGGAATCGATGGGCCGCGGAGTACCTGCATTCGCTGAACCACAGGCCGAAATGGTGGAGAACCAGCTCAGAATTCTCGCCAGGGAGACTGTGTCTGGTGCGAAATGAATGCACCCCGCCTTCCCGGTGGCCGCTGGCGCGAATCGTTCGAGTGCATCCCGGTAGTGACGGACACGTCAGAGTGGCTACGGTGAAGACAGCCAGCACTGAATTAAGGAGACCAATTGTCAAACTCGTTCTCCTCCCGCGTGCGGCCGAACCAGGCGTCGCCTGCACGCCGAGCGATTCACCGTCATGAGCTCATGTCTGCGCGCTGCACTCGTCCACCGCACTGTACACAACCGCGCGCGAAATTGCGTAATTGCGTCGCTGATCCCACGACAGGCATGCTTCCAAGATAATGAGACTGCCTCATTCGCAACCGAATCCGAGCGCCACCAACGCGGCCGCGTCCAAGCTCCGCCACCCACGCGCCGGTAATGAAGGGCCTAATGACTTTCTGTCAATCACGCATTTACAGGGCGGGCGGAATGTTGCGGATGAGGTGCTTTAGCCGCGTATGAATTTGGCGCGTGCCGACACGCAGAGCTCGGCTCGCTCGTGCGCCAACGACAGCTCGCTTCGCGTGGCGGGAATCGCGACTCGGCGCCAATGGTGGCTGCCCGCACTAGTCGCCCCGACCAATCCGGCGACCTGAAAATTGCAACCTCATCCTTAAACACAAGTGTTTTCGAAAACCGTCCGATTAACGGGACCTGTCCCTTCGCGAACATCGAAGCTTCCAGACCTTCTCGCGATATAAAAGGCCTGGCGCAATTTGCCGCGGGACCATTCGCTCGACAGTTTTCGTGAGAGAGAA
>NW_011965573.1:0-3158 GCF_000949405.1 Vollenhovia emeryi
CAATTTTTTTCGTTACTAAAATCTTTCTCCTTGTCTGAAATATTAATATTTTCCTCCTCATTTATTCCAAAATTTATTTCGTTATCATTGCCATCCTGACCACAAGTGCTATCATCTGAATCACTTTCTATATATCGCTTGTTCACAACAGATGCTATATTCTCTAAACGAATTCGTTTAGCAATTGTCATCTCCACTCTGCGATTCACGGTTCGTTTTAAGGATGACGTATTTATCTTGAAATAATATTATGAAATAATGTAATATAATATCTTAAAATAATATAAAATCTTAATATAGCATGTATAACATAATTTGTTTCATTTGTTTAATTTAAGCCACTTTTGTTTCATTACAAGGCGATTGTTCGTGAACAACAATTATGAAATGATGCATTGGGGCACTCGGGTAATATTTCGGAACGCAGTCTAAAAAGCAATGAAACAAAAGTGGCTTATAAATTTAACAAATTATACACAGCCCTAAACGATTTATGAACATCTAAGTCATCTAAGTCATCTTCCTGTTATTGTTATCCGTTTGAAACAGCCAGAATGACAGAACCACAAGCATTGTATAAACGCTATTTTTAATATTGCACTAATTTATAATTAAATTAACACTTATAAGTCTTTCCATATATGACTATTACTGAAATACTATTAAATAGGATAAAAAGTTAGCAAAAAATATGATATATCAAAGCCATGTGGTTTGAGCTGGATGTAGGTAGACTAATAATTTACTTGTGAATTCTGTAGACTGTTTCCAACTTCACGCCAAACACATCATATATGCGCCTTTATATTTCTGATATTTAAAAAGTAATACAACTAAATATAAACCATTTCTAAAATATTTTTCAAATATTGGACAATTGTTTCAAAATTTAATTTGACAAATATACTGCTAAGATAATTTGCTATATTATATTGTTTAGCGGAAATACTATTAAACAGTAATTGCTAAAATAATTAACTTAGTAAAAGGTCTATATTTATTCATATATTCATATAATTGCAGATTACACATTTCATCAAAATTTTATCATACGATTTCATAAATGGTTTTCTATTCGGATAAGAAAACCATAATTAAGGACTATTAAACAAACGCCGATTAATTAAACAAAACTTGAAGTTTGTTGGCTTGAATTGAAGACTTCTTATATTAAGACTTCAAATATTAATAATATTAAAATCAAAACAATTGTCTAATTATTTTTAAAAATATCAGGGATCCTAACATATCAAAGATCTAATAAGAGAAATAAAAACTTGAAGAGATGGATCACCAGTAAATAAAGAACAAATAATATAAGGATAACGTCGACAATTAACTGGCACAATATATTTCGTTTAATACATACAACGTTTCGACCAGTAATACTGGTCCTTATCAAGTATTAAAAATTCCTAACAACCCATTAGATGTGACAGCAAAAAATGGGTGACATTAGTAGTAATATAAGAATACATGGAGGAACGAATCATTCTGCACAGTAACCCATATAGAGTAGATATAAAATTTTTTAAAAAGACGTCAATTGTTGTGAAAGGTCGGTAGAAGTCTTCATATGGGTTACTGTGCAGAGTGATTCGTTCCTCCATGTATTCTTATATTACTACTAATGTCACCCATTTTTTGCTGTCACATCTAATGGGTTGTTAGGAATTTTTAATGTTATGGGCAAATCAATTTTGACGGAATAGATTTTACACTGGCTTAATGTAAAAATTCAAAATGTTCTTTTCGCAAATGTTTGCCCATCGTTTGCTCACAAATGTTTCATTGGGGTTTGTATCGCTTCTAGTTCAGAAATCATACGTAAATGAATTTGGGGGAGGGGTCATGTTCTGATCCGCGAAAATCATGCACAATGAAAACTACCTGAGTTATGAGTCGTCTGTAATACCGCCGGCATTAGCTTTACCCAAGGTGTACAACGTGGATGTTGCTCGGTCGGATTTACACCTCTTTCTGTTGGCGTGTGCGTGTGTGTGTGCGCGCGCGCCACAGCAGGGATTAGGACCCCACGGTTCGTCACTCCCGTGGTATTTATAGACTCCAAACCCTCTCTGCTGTGTGCGAGTTTGCATGCGTGTGCATGCATGCGTGCTTGCTTGTGCGTGCGCGCGTGCGTGCGTGTGTGGGTGTGTGTGTGGGGGTGGGTGGGTGGAGGGGGGTGCGTATGTGTGCGTGTGTGCGCGCGCGCGCGCGCGTGTGTCGTTATTTTATTTATGTGTATTTATATATTTTTTATTTTCATTATTTTTATATGCTTTTTATAGGGGACTTCCGTTTCCGGCAGCGAGCGTGAGAGTTGTGTTTGCGAGTGTGAGTGAGTGAAGGAGTGAATAAGGGCAGGGAAGGTAGTGGAGGAGCGAGAGCAAGGTAGGTGGAGAGGTGAGGGAGGGTGGAGTGAAGGTGGGAGAGTAAAGGGGAGGCGCGAGGGTGAGCAGGAGTGCGGTAGTGGCGAAAGAGAAAGGTGGGTTAGCTGGAGTGTTGCGGTGTGACAGGCATAGACTAGCGTACGAGGTAGAGGGGAAGCAGTAGATTCAAGAGGCCGGGCAGCGGGCATAGAGTAGAGAGAAAGATAGAGGGGAGCAGATAGAGGAATTAGGTGAAGTAGGTGAATATAACGATAGGAAGAGAAATAGGGAAAGGGAGGTGGTGAGGATGGAAAGCGAGAAGAAGGTGGAGGAGGGGTTAAAAGGGATAGAGAAAGGAAGAGTGGGAAGACCGACGATCGCAGAATCTCTGAAAAGAGAGAGGGCGAATAGCCACTAATTAAAATATTTAAGAAGCAAGGGGAGAAAAGGATTAGGCAGGAAGAGGGGGAGGAGGAGGGGAACATTTTTAGAAGGAGCAGAAAAATAGATAGATCACCAATTAAAAAAGAGGAAGAAGGGGATAAGGGGGAGGGGAAGGTAAGTGAAGAATGGAAGGAGATAAGGGATGAAATTAGGAGATGGAAAGAGGAGAAGGAGGAGATGAGAAAATGGATGGAGAATAGATTGGAAGGGTGGAAGAGGGAGAAGGAAGGATTAGAGAAGAGGATTAGAAATATGGAAGAGGAACTGAAGGGATATAGGAGGAAGAAGGAAGAGGAGGTGAAGGAGAATAAGGAGAGGGGAGAGAAGAGAGAAGAAATAGGA
>NW_011965573.1:5880-7154 GCF_000949405.1 Vollenhovia emeryi
TTTCTGGATTTAAAAGCGGCATTCGATTCGGTGGATAGGGAGATTCTGGTGGGGTGTATGAGGAGGAGGGGAGTAAGAGAAGGGCTGGTAGAGAGGTGCGAAGAAATATTGAGAGAAACAATGGGTAGGGTAAGGGTAGAAGAGAAGGAGGGGGGTAGGTTCTGGACAGGAAGGGGGGTGAGGCAGGGTTGCCCGCTGAGCCCGTGTTTGTTCACACTGTTGCTGGCAGACTTGGATGAGGAGTTAGAAAAGGAGGGGTGGGGGGGATAAGAATAGAAAAAAAGAAGATATGGTCGTTGGCATATGCAGATGATGTGGCGGTGGTGGCGGAAAATGAGGGGGGTCTGAAAGGGATGATAAAAGTGTTAGAAAAATACATGGAGGAGAAGGGATTGGAGGTCAATATAGAGAAAACGAAGGTGATGAGATGTAGGAAAGGAGGGGGGAGGTGGAAGAAGGTCAAGTGGTTATGGAAGGGAAGGGAGATAGAAGAGGTGAGAAAGTTTAGATATCTGGGATATGTAGTGATGGCGAATGGAGGACAAAAGGAACATATAAAAGAAAGGATAAGGAAGGGAGCGGTGGTGATGAGAGAAGTATGGGGGATTGGAAAGAGAAGATTTGGAAAGGATTGGGCGAGAAGGATATGGCTATTTGATAGATTGGTATGGACAGTGATGGGATACGGTGTGGAAATATGGGGGTGGAAGGAAAGGGAAGAAGTAGAGAGGATGCAGGACAGATATCTGAGATGGTTAATGGGAGTGGGATGGAGGGCGCCGGGATATATGGTAAGAGAGGAATTGATGAGGGAAAAAATGAGAGGGAGGGCGGGGATGAGGGCTTGGGGGTATGAGAGGAAGTTAGGGGAGGGAGGAGGAGGGGAGATGGCGAGATGGTGCTGGAAGGAGATGAGAGAAAGGGCAAAGAAAGGAGAAGTGGTAGGAGAATGGGAAAGGGAGAGGAAAGAGTTTTATAGGAAAAAAGGGTGGGAAATAGAGGAGATAGAGAGGATGAGGGAGGAAGGAGAGCTAAGGGGGGAGGAGGTGGTAGGGAGAGAGAAGAGATTGCAGGAAAAAGAAAGATGGGACAAAATAAAGGAGTCGAGAACGAATGAATGGTATAAAAGGATAAAGGGCAAAGGAATACCGGGCTACTTGAAGAAGGGTTGGAAGGAAGAAAGATGGCAAAGGGTAGCGAGATTTAGATTAGGGGTGGAAATGAGAGGCGGTAGATATTGGGAGAAGGAGGACAAAAGGAAATGCAGGGTATGT
>NW_011965574.1:0-7161 GCF_000949405.1 Vollenhovia emeryi
CAAAAACGCTTCGAAACATTTGTAGCGTCAAGTCGACTGCAACCTTAATAAGTTATGTGTTGTGTGTTGTGTGCGTCTCTTTTGTGAAGTAAATAAAATAGTAACATAAGAAATACTTCCGATTAATTATTCAGTGTGGATCTCTATTAGTGAAAATGTATGAGTTGATCTGTATTAGTGAAAATGTATGTTAAATTTAGTGAAAGTTACAATGAACTTGCTCTAAGCTAGGATCCATCGGAAAATGCATCTTTCTCATCGTCTTTTTCAAGAAACTAGAGCAACACGAAGTCATCGAATCATTTCTACATCATCTCTGCAAGGTAAGAGCACGAGTGAGAAAGAGAGAGAGAATGTGTGTGTGTGTGTGTGTGTGTACTAGCGCGTCGCGATTAGCTGATGGCAGCGTCGTCGCGGGCGCTCTTGCCGTAAGCGCCCGCGACGACGGTGAGCCGCGCCGCTCCTGCCTGCCTCTAGTATCTGGCCCGTCATTCGATATCTTTTCCTCTTTATAATTCAAAAACTAAGCTTCGGAGAAAATTTTGCAAGAGGAAAAATCATTTCAGAATTAAGTTTAGAATACGACATTTTAAGGACAAGTGGTTGTTCTGAATCACCCTGTATAGATTTACATGTATACGTGATGCATATTTATACTTACGCACGCGCACAAGCACATATAGAGGAAAGTCCTCTATTATGAGATAGGATTCTAATGGTTAGTAATAGTAGGTTTTGTTGAATATACAATTTCCGTATTTTATATGTTCGCGGTTATATTGTCTATTATATGTGTGTTATGTTCGCGGTTATATTGTCTATTATATGTGTTATGTTCACGGTCCAATCACCTTAGAGCGCTCGAAGCGCTATCACATTCACTATCTAGTTATTTTTATACTCATCGCCTACGGCTACTGTGGCTTCGCGCCTTTTTCACTCACTATGTATCTAGCCTTTGTCTCGTAATGTACAATAAATCTATCCTGCTGTGCGTACTTCAGTGTATTCTTCAATACGCCCTGCTAACAGGTTATGGGCCCAGGGATACGTGAAGAATAATCCCGTTGAGTCTATCGAACAGATAAGACGTAAAACGATACGAGAGCACCGATCGTACTACGAACGTCGGATACTGAGAATCGCTTCACACTACCAACGAGAGATCGCACATCACGCGGAACTCGAAGCACGGCATAGTGAATTGAAGTCGAAATTGAGTTAGACGCAAAAATCGCAAGCAAGAGGCAGCACACACACGTACGTAACCTCCTTGTTATTGCACGCGGGAATTAAGCTGACTATTTTTCAGAGAAAGAAATGGTTCACACAAATATTGTGAATTCCACGCGCATCGAAACACTAAACAGAGACAATTATGATACGTGGCGCATCCAAATAGAAGCACTTCTAATAAAAAACGACTTATGGGATTACGTGTGCGGTAACAACATAAAACCCGAACTCGTTGGCGAAGGCGCAGCACTCACACAAGCGCAAGATGCACGTAACGCCTGGATTTCGCAGGATCGGAAGGCGAGATCTGATCTTATTCTCTCCATCTCCCCATCGGAACTCTAGCAAGTTCGCGGATCCGAGACATCGAGAGACATTTGGTTAAAGCTAGAAGCTACCTACGCGTCAAAGGGATCGGCACGTAAGGCAACTTTGTTAAAGCATTTAGTGCAACACAAGTTATTAGACGATGGCGACGTATGCGAGCATCTCTCAAAGTTTTTCGATACGGTCGACAAGCTTAACGCAATGGACGTAGAAATGAACGGAGATCTCCTCACTATAATGCTGCTTTATAGTCTGCCAGATTGTTTTGAAAACTTCCGGTGCGCTATTGAGACGCGCGATACGCTTCCCGATGCAGAGTCTCTCAAGATCAAAATCATCGAGGAGAATGATGCTAGAATCCGAAGATCAGACCACAACGAATCCAAAGTGATGTTCGTCAAGCAAAATCCCAGAGGATCGCGGAATAGTTCAAACAATGACCCAGGTAAGGCAAAAGCGTTCAAGAAGCCTAAATATAAGTGCAATTTTTGCAGAAAACAAGGGCATAAGGAATCCGAATGCTACACTAAGAAGAAGAAACAGGACGAAACAAAGGCTGAAGCAAAGGCCAACTGTACTGAACTTAGTTTCTTCACCAACAAAGATGGCTGTTCAAAGAATATGCCCGAAAATCAAGACTGGTGTCTCGACAGTGGCTGTACCTCCCACTTAAGTAACGATAGAGACTCGTTCCTACGTTTCCAAAATACGGACAGTAAGATAAAATTGGCAAATGCATCTACTGCCGAGGTCAAAGCAAGAGGAGATGTCGGACTGACAGTATGCCACGAGAAGATTTATAAATCCATAAACTTAGAAAATACCTTATACGTTCCTGAGTTGAGAACAAACCTGATGTCTGTCGCAAAGATTGTGGACAAGGACCACGAAATCATTTTTAAGAAGACTCACGCTGTTATTCAAGACATTCAGGGAAACACCAAGATGATCGCCAAACGACGAGGAGATTTATTCTACTTGCTCCTCTCATCAACAGGCCAACGCCGCAGTTGGCATCAACTCAAACGAAGACGAGTTGTGGCATGGACGCTTTCGTCATCTCAACTACGGAGACTTGAGAACAATGAAGAGGAACCGCAACGTCATCGGTATGGAATTCAAGGAAATCGACCAAGTCCGTAATTGCAAGGTATGCCTCGCTGCAAAATTGCCACGTCAACCATTTCCTACAAGAGTCGGTAAATCGTCCGAGAAGCTACAAATCGTTTATACGGACGTTTGCGGCCCCATGAGGACTGTATCTAACGGAGGAGCACGGTATTTCATGACTGTGATCGACGATTGCAACCGATGGTGCGAAGTATTCTTTTTGAAGTCCAAGGACGAAGCACCCTCCAAAATAATAGAGTACGTGCGATTTGCCGAGAGGCAGACTGGTTTGAAAGTTAAAGCCATTCAATCCGATAATGGCACAGAGTATTGCAACTTTGGATTCGTTTTTCAAGACGGAAGGCATCCAGCGCAAGCTCTCCACAGCTTACACTCCACAACAGAATGGCGTCGCTGAGCGCAAGAACAGAACACTGGTCGAATCAGCAAGATGCATGCTCATTCAAGCTAACCTCCTTCATACCTTCTGGGCTGAAGCCATCGTAACGGCGAATTACATTCGCAACAGATGCATCTCTAAAAGTTTGGCTCAGGGCACTCCGTATGAGGCATGGACCGGTAAAAAGCCGAATGTCGAATACCTTCGTATTTTCGGTTCCAAGGTTTTTGTTTCAGATAACGTGCCCAACAAAGGAAAGTTTCAGTTCAGAGCGACGGAGGGCATATTTGTGGTTATTCTAGCGAGTCTAAGGCCTATCGGGTTTGGATACCGAGCTTAAAGAAAATTTGCATTTCAAGGGATATCGAATTCTTTGACGAACACTCCTCAGAGAAGGAGCACGAGGACACTACTAACCACGAGAGGACGATATGCAGCGATATGACACCGGACGTTGCTCATCCCACTACAACGGAGATCGTTATCAACCCGGGAGCTGATAAAAACATTGAACACGTCGCTATGGATGAACCTGATGCTTCCGCACACGATCAACCTATCAGACAGGATGACGATGCTGGTGTGGAGCTAACGACGCATGAGAAACGGGGGCCAGGAAGACCCCGATTGATACGGACCGGCGGTCGAGGACGTCCGAGCAAACAGTACAATATGGTACGTACTGACGCAAATCAAGGTTCGTCGAGTGGAGAAACGCATCAGAACGAGGATCCCACCTCATCTGCCGCAAGCCATTCCGACGAGGACGATTGGTACGACGCTTTCTCTGGTTTGTGCATGGCCGAAGTTCCGTTCTCGCAAGCTATAGCCGGCGACGATGCTGAACAATGGAAGGACGCCATTTATGAGGAGATGAAGAGTTTGGTCGACAACGACACGTGGGATATCGTCAAGATACCAGCAGACGCGAAAACCATCGGATCGAGGTTCATTCTCCGCAACAAGCTTGGCGCAGACGGACTGATACAACGTCGCAAGGCCAGATTGGTTGCAAGGGGATTCTCACAGCGTCCCGGAGTTGACTTCCGCAAAACGTTCGCCCCGGTCGCACGACTCTCATCACTTAGACTATTAATCGCTCTTTCTGTTACATCTGATTTAAAAATCACGCAACTCGATGTGAAAAACGGTCTACTTAAACAGTAACATAGACACGGAGATCTACATTTCGAAACCCGAGCTCCTCGAAGAAATGCTCAGAAGAATAATTCATCAGGAATCCGGTACTGAGTTAGCATCTAAAGCCAAGAGGATGCTGTCCCAGTTGGTTGACGGTAACTATGTTTGTCGACTCAACAAAGCTCTCTACGGCCTTAAACAAGCTGGGCGTCAGTGGTACGAAAGACTTAAGGAGGCCCTTCGGTCGCTTGATCTAGTTCCAACCAAGTCGGACCCATGCGTATTTGTTGACAAGAATTGCGGCCAAACCTTTGTTCTGGTGTACGTGGATGACATCCTCATCGCGTCCAAGGACTCAGGGAGAGCGGATCAAATCAAGAGAGGACTGTCGCGGCATTTCAAGATTAAGGACCTTGGTGAAGCCAAATACTGCTTGGGGATCGAGATTCGTCAAGAAAAGAAACAAATTCGTTCATCTCAGACCGGCTACATTCGTGAAATCCTGAATAGATTTGGCATGATCGACTGCAAGCCTTCTAGGACACCTTTAGTCGTCGGATCAAAGCTACTGAAGGAAGACGCTACTGAAAATAGAGATAACATACCCTACAAGAAACTCACCCGCGCCCTTATGTATGTCGCAATGGGAACACGTCCGGACATTGCGCACGCCGTGAGCGTTCTTTGCCAATTCAACGATTGTTATAACGAGTCGCACTGGTCAGCTGTAAAGCGCGTGCTGAGATATTTAAAGGGTACCATCGATTATGGTCTCAATTACACCAGGGACAATGAAGAATTAACAGGCTATGTCGACGCCGATTGGGGGAATTGCAGAATTGACAGGAAGTCATACACCGGCATGGCATTCGTTCTTGCTGGCGCCGCAATCTCATGGGGATCAAGAAAACAGCGTACGGTCGCATTGTCATCCACGGAGGCCGAGTATCTGGGACTAGCCGATGCAACCAAAGAAGTAGTTTACTTTATCCAATTTTTGAAGGAACTGGGCCTCGGAGAATTAGCCACTGTTACCCTCTACAACGACAATTTGGGCGCTGCTCATTTGGCTCAAAATCCTATCCATCACGCCAGATCAAAACATATTGACATTTGTTGTCACTTCATTCGTGAAGCCTTATCCCGAGGGACGATTCAGCTAAAGTATCTTCCCACTGAAGAGATGGCAGCGGATATGCTTACAAAGGCACTTTCATCATCTAAACACGAGGACTGCTGCGAAACCATGGGGATTGGTCCTACTGAAGATCCAGCCATACACTCACGAAATTGAGGGAGAGTGTTGAATATATAATTTCCGTATTTTATATGTTCGCGGTTATATTGTCTATTATATGTGTGTTATGTTCACGGTCCAATCACCTTAGAGCGCTCGAAGCGCTATCACATTCACTATCTAGTTATTTTTATACTCATCGCCTACGGCTACTGTGGCTTCGCGCCTTTTTCACTCACTATGTATCTAGCCTTTGTCTCGTAACGTACAATAAATCTATCCTGCTGTGCGTACTTCAGTGTATTCTTCAATACGCCCTGCTAACAGGTTTTCAACTTCCAAATCGTTTTGCGGAACGATAACGCGATGTAACAATCAATTTTCCACTAAACAGTTTTCACTCCAAGGGCAATACATTCATGGTGGAACCAATACATGATGCCTATTAATTTATCAGAAACTCCGCTATCTTATATTAAGAATCTGTCGCATAAGAAAGTACTTTCCTCTGTATATAGAACAAAAATATCTTTCCTGCAAAAATATCTTCTTTACAAAAATACACTGCTCAAAAGAAATATGGCATAGAAAAATTTTATACAAAAATTGGTCAACTTTGACTGACGGTAACTCCGCGAAAAATCATCGTAAAATTATGTTCTTTTTTTAAATTGTTACGTCCTGTGGACTCCACGATTTCTCTCTTTCAAAAGAAACATGTTTTTCTTCTCTTGGAAACTATAATTTTAGAAATCAGCGGATATCGACTAGCCAACGCACGAGTCCCTTCCCCACAAAAATTGATTGTCAGTTTCACTTTTCGAAACTCGAAACGTAAAGTGCTCTGATTGTTGCTGGTCGATAGCCGTTAATATAATAAAACAGGGGAGAAATAACAGACAGGATGGGATCAGGCCCCTTCAGACGGCAGTTTCGAAATTCAGATTTCCAAAATATTATACTTAAGTACGATCCGAGACACAAAAAGGGGATTCTAGAAAAGACATGTTGACCAAAAACTTGACCCAAAAGTGAAACTCGGGATTTTTTGAAAGTCGCTGAAGGAAATGATGCCCATAAATAAATATCAAAGGGCGACAACGACTTAATGGTCGGGTTGCCAATAAGAAAGACAACTCCTTGACACCTCCAAATAGTCCACCAATGAAGAACCAAAATCCAAAATCTCCTTCCACGTCCCATGACCAAGATCCACCCCCGAAAAATTGTATATAAACCAGGAGCCTGCTGGCTCAGCCTCTTTGGCAGCTCCTGACTCCACCACAGTGCAGTTCTCTCCGCGAACCTCCAAGTTTCGAGTTATACACTATTCTTTTATATCAAGTTTATTCAGTCCAAGTAAAATCTGTGCGCGGTTTCGGCCGACGGACTACGAACCTGACTTCACAAATTTAACCGGAGAATCCACCAGCTCTTTTCGTCGATCTCAATAAGTAGTAAGTCACACGTTTCTTTTCATCAATTTTCTTTTCGGCTCGACGACCTCCTTTCCTCCTATTATTTTTTTATTTGACAAATCTGAGGGACCTTCGCTAGATTTTAACTATCTCGTCCATGCTCTTGCGAATTGACTCCAAACATATCCATTTACTAAGAACTCGTTTCGTACCTCTGGATTCGCCTTTAGTGTGAATCCGATACGATTCGAAAATATCTACCCACTAAGAATTCGTTTCGTACCTCTGGATTC
>NW_011965575.1:0-7166 GCF_000949405.1 Vollenhovia emeryi
TTTTCAGGAATAAAACAATATATTTTTTTAGGCACAGAACGACGAAGATGAACATATTTAAATAAATCGTTGACATGGTTTTAAAGTTGAAACTTCAAGCTTTAAAATGCTTTTTTAATTTTGTGTCTACGAGGATTTTCCGCCGAGTTTTAGTGGTTTGAAAATAGCCCAATTTTTAAGCTATAAAAAGTGTTCCGTAATTTTTTTGTAGTGTACTTTAATTTTATAAATTATCGAGAAGAGCGATATTTTTATACAGATGTACAACATTAAAATATTTCATTCATATCGCGATAATAAATATTGCGGAAATATTTTACATTCGATATTTAAAAAGTAACTATAGAAAAGTATAATAATAATGTATTAATCTATAATAATATATTTATTTAATACATTATATTGCAGCACGCAACAAGAAGCGCGCAACGCGTCACCGCTCGTGGCTCAAGCCTTCGCCGGGAACGCCGGAGCCCAGGCTCGCTTCGCTTTTCGCTTCGTAGTATTCGTGGCAATCTGGCATTCGTGCCTCGTGGCGATCTGGCAACCGTGGCTGGCTTGGTAGAAAGGAGACGGAACACAATATCGGCTCCTCTCTCTCTAATGCCCGAAGCCAAGCCGAGCTCGGCCGAGCCGCTGCCGAGCACGGGTGCACACGGACACGGGTTTTACGCTTGTGTACGTGAGCACCGTCGTGCACCACAGATGGTGCTGGAGTGCACCTCCGACGGTGCTCGAGTGTAGCTCCAATGGTGCTGTGAACCCAAAGTTTGCATCACTGCGATGGGACGCACGGCCAGCCACCCTAGGGACTCACCCTGACTATGGGTGCAACCCCCGTCGAGATCAGACAAGAGATGAGATATCTCGGTCTGATACTCGACGGCCGATGGAGTTTTACGAGCCACCTTGCCGGCGCCGCGAAAAGGGCAGGGGAGAGAGCGGCCAAGTTAGGTCGTCTCCTCCCCAACCTGGGCGGCCCGGACGGCAAGGTGCGTCGGTTGTACGCGAACACCGTCAAATCAGTAGCGCTCTACGAGGCCCCTGTTTGGGCTCCACAACTCGCGGCATCGAGGCACGCGCTTTCCGCCCGATTGCCGCGAGGATAAGTAGGGCCTACCAGACAGTGGCGTACAACGCGGCGGCGGTGATCGCCGGCCTCCCCCCGATGGAGTACGCGGCAGAGGAACATTACAATATGTTCCTCGAAAGCCGCGACTCCGAGGGGAGGCCGATTCGATGGGCGGCGAACCACCGTGCTCAGAGGAGACTCCAGCACCGGCGGCGCGCAATCGCCAAATGGCGAGAGGCGTTATTAGCCTCGGGGGACACTACCTCGGGGCTCCGCGTCGTCGGGGCAATCGGACCCCTCCTCGACCAATGGGTCGACCGAGGATGGGGTGGGTTGTCCTTCCGAATGACGCAGGTACTGACGGGGCACGGATGCTTCGGTCACTACCTGTGTCGTATCGGGAGGGAGCAGAACTCCGGCTGCCACCACTGCCCAGCCGGAGATGACACCGCCCAGCATACGCTGGGCGAGTGTCCGGCGTGGGCGGGTGAGCGAGAGACGCTCACCCGCGTACTGGGGCAGGACCTCTCCCTTCCAGCGGTGATTACCGCGATACTGGAAGAGGAGAGGTCCTGGCACGCGTTTGCCTCCTTCTGCGAGAAAGTCATCTCGCAGAAGGAGGCAGCGGAGCGGGAGAGGAGGGGCCAGATACCCCTTCCCCGCCCGCCACAGCAGCAGCGGCGGCGGCGGCAGCACCGGGCTCGGGGAAGACATCCCCGGGCTCGGCCTGCCCGATTCGCCGCGGGGGATGGGGTGGGAGCTGAGTCAGACGGAGGGAGAGCCGACGGGGAGACGCATACTCCCCCAGTCGCCCTTCCTATGACGCGGAGCCGGGTGAGATTGTTACTCGCCCGTGCTCCCGCTCCCACCCCGCCCCCTACTCCGCCGCCCACACCACCGCCCTGACGGGCGGGGGAGGAGCTGCCCGCAAGCCACGAGTAAGTCCCCTCCCTTGTTAGTGGGCGGAACACCGCCGAGGCGGTGAGGAGATGGCCCTCCCCCAACGTCAACGGGGGAGGCGGCCTGGGTCTGGCGGGCTGGGATTCCCGTCAGGCCCTGCCTCCACGGAGGCGGGCGGTAGAGGTTGTGATCGCCTCTGCCGCCCAGAAGAGTAGTGGACTCCCCCCGCGGGGGGAGTTCCCCCTCCCCCACGTCATCGGGGGAGGGCGCGCGAAGGCCCGCCTGTCAAACGGCGGGCCGGTGCGGGGGGCGTCCGGAAGTAATGGCTCTGCCAATTCCTGGGCGTCCCCCAAGTTACAGCACCGCGCAGATCACCGTGTGGTTTTAGAGAGGTAAGCCCAGCGGCCGCAACGTCAGCGGCCGCAGCCGATCGTCATTAGGCGGGCAGTCCCACATAACCCGGGCCACTTTGTAAATTCCCTTCCCAGAGGGGGGCCCGGGTATCCATAAAGGATTTCCACACGTAAAAAAAGAAAAAAAAGGTATATAAAACAAAATTTATGTAGTGATTTAAATAAAAATGTACCTGCTGTGTCGTTTTGTTCATTAGAAATACCTCCACAAGAATTTTTTTTTTGACAATTCCTGGATAGTTCGTGAATCTATTTCATCTATAAAAATAAAGAAATTTTTTTAACAGTTATGCAGAAATTTAATTACATAAGTAAAATTTTTTCTTGCTATCGTTACCTATTTTGTGGAAACGATAATCATAAATTAGAATTTAACCTATTTATATTTTATTACAATAATTAAAAATATATTCGTGAATGTGTATGTATATGCGCGCGCGCACGCATGCGTAATAATATAGTATATACAATTGAAAAGTATTGTATTGTGTTTATCATGTTTAGTCAAATAATTTAAATCCTAATATAACAGATATAAATGTTTAATTGTTACCATTTTTTTCTTGAATGTCTGAAGTAAAATTATAATTTTCTTTCTCTCTTAATTGTACGTGTTGTGTTTTATTTTCTTTTTCTAATGAACAATTTTTTTCTTTTGCAGTATACGTGATTTAGAATTCTTTAAAATTTGTGGTACTTTTGGATAATCGTCTATTTTCTTGTTTTTAACATGGTTGTCAATTTCCTCCTCATTACTTGAAGAAATTACTTTCATTGCATACAGTCTTCTTCTTTTTTTTAGAACTGTTGTGTCTTCGTCTGAATTCAAATCTGATAACTTTTCAGCCAATCTTAATTTATTTTTAGCTTTTATGAAGGTATCTGAAAACAATATTCTTACAATTTTTCTTAAAACTGCAAATAAACAAAAAAACAAAAGTTTAACTTACCGGTACTTGCAAATATTCTTTTAACAGGTACTGTTTTACAATTATTATAATTGAAATCTTTCATTTTCTCGACTGCTTTATCATATTCTTTTTGAGTTGTTAAACTTGGCCAATATACTGCAGATTTTTCCTCACAAGTAAACCAATTGTCAGGTATTATTTGCAGACCGTCGTCGAATTCGACAATATAATACTTTTTATCCATATTTATTGTTGATTGCACCTTAAGTACTTATAGTGACTAAATGTATAACATTCAATAATATTAATTATTCAATATGTAATAACGGTATAACGACAAACGCATTGCTTGAGTATTCCATTATTAGCATTTTCTTGCTGATATCCGATATAGGCCATATACATAATTCAGACAAATTATTAACTACATAAATATCAAGAAGTGATGACAAGCATGGGACATCAAATAAATCTTCCTTAATCATATATTTTCTACCAATAACAACTAAACATTTTCTTGTATTACAATATGCAATATTTTCAACTTTTACGATACTTTCATCTTCCATAAGACAACAATTATTAGCATCATCACCCACTTTTATAACATAATTAAAAATATTAATAATTTTATATTGAGGATTTGTGCAATTATGAATAATAGGTCCATTAGAATGTTCCTTAGATAATTGTATCTTAGTATTTTCTTCGTACGCCGAAATTTTATTAGATATAACAGCTTCTTTCTCTGTATATCTTCTATGTAATTGCTGTAATGGTTTTTCAGCTTTGCGAATTACTTTTTTTATTTCTTGTAAATAGTTCTCATATTTAAAAGCACTAAATGAGTCTAAAGTATCATGTATTCGAACATCATTGCATAAATGAATTAGGCCATGAACATTATGAGAAACATTGTATTCTCCATATAAAATTGTAAAGCTTTTAACGTAGTGATTTAACAATTCTTCAGCATAATTCAAATAATTTTTACATAAATTTTTACAGCATAAAATTCTAACAGCTACATGAAATGAAAGAAAATGATGATATAAATCATTTGGAAGTATTCCTTGAAGGACAACAGGACCTGTGTATAATAAAATTTGCCTGCATTCAGTTGCTTTCCACTGTTTTAAATAGTCAATTTGACATTTGTGATGTTGCAAATGAATTTTTAAATCACCTTTTATCCACATATACAAACATTTTCTCATAACTCCAAGAAAAATTAAATGCATGTAATCGAGAGGAATATTTTCTATAAAATGAAATTGTGGTATATACTTTAAATTAGTAGAACCTAAATGAAAATTTTCATCTGCTTCGTTTAAAAATCATTATTTGTTCTTTTTGTAGCGTTTATATCTGTAAAACAAATTCGTCTATTTCTATATTCACCTTCAATTTTGCATTTTGTGCAACTAAAGTAGCCAGTGTGACCTTTTATATTTAATGTAAAAGATTTTGCAGGAGCGTCGCATAAAATTTGTTTTATCTTAATACTGTATAATTTCTCATTCAAAAAAATTCCATTATTTATCAAATTGGTCATTTCTTCGACAAAATCTTGTAAAAATTCATTGCAATTGTCTGGTTTTTTAGTTCCATAATATGCACCAATTATAAAAATTTCTTTATATGGCAAAACACATCCTAAAATTGGCCACAATGATGATGTTGAAGACTTTGATAGAGGTAATCCATCAATATTAATTCCTAAATTTATTGAGTGTACATCATGGAATCTATTATTATATTCTCTAAAATATTTCTTTAGTGCAATACGAATTCCAAAATGAGAATATAAACCAGGTAAAACAGTTTTACTTTCAGTATATTTTGGTGTATGCAATAAACTTCTAGAATCTATTGGTAATTAGAATCTATTGGTAAATTAGAAAAACATTCATGAGTACGAAGAATTGTAAGAAGTTGACCTAGTGCACTATGATTAATATTGTTAGTTATAGCCCAGTTTTGTAACAAAGATTTAAAGTTTTTGTTCTTTTTGGCATTCTGAACATTGTTCAGATTGACTAAATCATTTAAAATAACTGTATTATATTCTGTACTATTTCTTATTTCATTTGATTTATGTAACATGTTTGCATTGTCATTTCTAACTTCGTTGTATATATTCTCTACATTATTATCAGACTCATTTAGATGTTCATTTACATTAAAAATATTGGTACTTGTATCCATATTTGATAATATGTCAATTTTTCTTGATTTTTCTTGATAACTATGTTCATTTTCTTTATCATGTTTTAATGAATTTACTTAATTGTTTACAAGTCTTCTCAAATGTCTAGTTGACATTTCACATAACCGTTTACGCTTTTTACAATGTTTTTCCATAATTTGCTTAATTAGTAAAAAAAAGGAATAGCAGTAATTTTCAAATACCTGAAAAATCAGATTAATTGTGAATAAATACTTATAATATAATATAATAGGTTTTTACATATTATGTACGTTACATAATAAAAATCTATTATATTACATTATAAGTATTTATCGTAGCTTATTTTCTTGTTATCACATCCAATGTATGTATACTAGTCGAATGCCACTGCAAATTTAATATAATAAATGTTACAGATTGAATATATTATTGCAGTGGCATTTCATATTGGTATATCAATCGTAATATTATACCTATATATCTATGTTTTTTAAAGATGTTTAACTTGCCAAAAGCCGAACTCTTGATTTACCGGCTATGGTACTTTTTATTTCTATACAATCTTTCCTAATAACTTGTCTGTAAATATATGTGTGTAGTGTATGATCTGTGTGTAGCTGTCCGCAGTGTGCGATGACTCGGGCACGTGGGTTCGCTACGCCCAAAGGATTGTGCGAATCAATTCCTCCCCGAGGGGAATCATAAAACCTATGTTATGCTAACGGCTAGGGCTGCCATCCGTCCGGTTTTCCCCGGATTTGTCCTAGTTTCGTTAGCGTCCGGGGACGTCCGGGGGGATTTTTTTAAGTAATCCGGGTTTTAAGCGCGTAGAACTAACACTATTTAATCTGCCAAATATATCCGCGTACAGGGTTATATATTATCAGAGCGTCAAGGGCGTCGGTCGGGACATAGACATAGAAGATAGACCCAGCATGCCCATTCATTTCCTTAAGAAAAGTTGTCACGAACATAACAGACAGAGAGGCAAAATAGAGTGGCCGCAGGGGGCATGAGAGGGAGCGAGAGACAAAACATTGTCTGCGCAAGACAATATTTTGTCTTTCGCTCCCTCTCATGCCCCCTGCGGCCACTCTATTTTACCTCTCTGTCTGTTATGTTCGTGATAACTTTTCTTAAGGAAATGAATGGGCATGCTGGGTCTATTTTCTATGTCTATGGGTCGGGATCAATGATAAAATAATAATATTGAAGTAGTCATTATTGATATTATTAATGATAATTAATAATAAATAATTAATAAAAGATTCTGTTTTATCGTTTTATCAGCAGTTGCAATAATTTAATATTATGAATTACGGGTGTCCGGGTTTCAGACGGAAAAATCCGGGGTTTTGAACCTTTCTGTCCTAGACCAGTAAAATTACAGATGGCAGCCCTATGCTAACCTTAACATAGGTTACGATTGATATTCATATGTACCAATATGAAATACCAGTGCAATTTTAATGTATTTAACATATTGCATTAAATAATATACAAAATATGCCAAAATAGTATAGATTAATTTGCTTAATAATAGTGTTTAACTTTTTTAGGTTCATATAACCTAATATTTTACCTTATAGTCACCCGACCGTCTTTATCCTTCTTTTCGCAATCCCCGCAGGTTGCGAGTCGCAAAAACACGTCTATTGTAAGGTAATCGCAGGATACAC
>NW_011965576.1:0-7176 GCF_000949405.1 Vollenhovia emeryi
TTATATTCCGAATCGATTCCGTACTGTCCGTACCTTGTAGTAGATCCATATTGTATTCACTTACTTTCGTGCTCCGTAATTAATCCGTATTGTAATTATTATTTTCCATACTCTGATTGATTCCGACTAACCATATCCTGTTTTTCTCTGTATTTAACCACAGGGCGGACTCACTGTAATATTAATCCTTTCTTCTTCCTTTGTATTTTCACTCTAGGGCGGACCTATTATAATCACCACGAAATCCTTTGTATTCGTTCCTGAATAAACCTAGTTCACGCTTATTTAACCTTTAAACACCTGTCCGACTTATTTTCCGATTCCCCCAAGCGATTGCCTTTACTAAGTAATTAAGATCTTGTCCTCCTTTCCTCCCGACGGCCCTGGAGCTGAGCATATTCGGCAAATAGGAGGAACGGAGGATCCCTTTTTCCGTTACACAGCACGTCAAACCCCGACCGAACGACGCTCGCTCTTCCGACCGATTAAGACGAACCGCGCGTCTGATAGTTACGCGAAGCTCAAGCGGATTTCGGAATCCCGTCCGACAATCCGGAAACCAGAACCGGGAAGAGCAAGGGGCGAGCGCTTCGTTACAAGTACGTAGAACTTAGAATAAAATAGTCTTTTATTGGAAATATAAGTCTCATCCTTCACTCTTCGAGCCCACCAGCCCACCGACCGAACCTTGGAATCTCCAGGCTATCCGTAGCTCAAAAATTCCAACGTTACAATCTTTAATGTTGTCGTTATTTAGTATATCTTATACTTTTGTAGTAAATTGTCTCGCGTTTCCGTTCCGACGATTTTTACCATGTCGTTTATTAACATGGCTGTTGTTTTATTTTTAGAGAAAATAATCAAATTTACGACATTTACGAAGGAGATGATGAATTGACAATATTGGACAAAAGTAAATACAAAATTATTAATTACAAGTTATACTTTTAGCAAATTACTTACATAAGATTAGCTTTATGTTTAATTATAACTTTTAACACTTATGTATTTTTTATTAGGTGCTACAAGGAACACTAATGATAATCGCACAGATATACTCGAACTAAACGACGACCTAACATTTAACTCGACTCCTCTATCGGACGATGAAAATACCGCTCCATTAGGTAAGAAAATATATAAAATTTCTCAAAAAAAAGTTAAACCAAAGAAATATGTAATACATAATACATAGTATATTTTTTACACAAGTTACAATTTTATTTTCCAGTAGACGTAAGAAAAAGGAAACGAATTTTGCAAACAAGATCTAAAGAATCTCTAAATTTGGCAAAAATAATGAAGCTGGACAAGTCGTACGTAAGACAAAAGGAAATGGAAATTGCGGAGATTAAAATTAAACACGAAATAGAAATAAGTCAGTTAAGGACAGAACGTGAGGAGTTCATTAATTAACTGTACGGTGAGTGATGGCTCTGGTATGGTGGTGAGCGGACTTCCTACGAGGAAGTGGCCTGGCGTGAGTGCTGAGATGTCGTCCGCATCGTCACTCAATGGTTCGAGAGGTCGCGAGTTGAGGATTGCCTCAATTTGAGTGAGCAATGTGGTGAGCTCCTCATAGGTGAGTACGGCTTCTCCAATGGTGCGCCGTAGATGGAATTTGAGTGATTTTACGATGGCCTCCCATTTTCCTCCCATGTGAGGTGTCGCTGGGGGATTGAATTTCCATCGGGTGTTGTCTTGCGAGAGCAGGTGAGAAACTCGCTGATGTTCTTGAGTGCTCTGGATGAATAGCCTTTTGAGAGCTGTATCCGCGCCGATGAAATTGGTGCCGCAGTCTGAGTGTAAGGTGTGAGCGATGCCGCGTCTGGATGAGAAGCGTCGATAGGCGGCAATGAACCCTTCGGATGAGTAATCACTGACCGCCTCGAGGTGTACTGTTGAGGTTGAGAAGCAGACGAAAACGCAGATCCAGCCTTTACAGGTTTTGGCACCTCTTCCTTTCCATGTTTTGACGGTGAGTGGCCCTGCGTAGTCCACACCTGTATGAGTGAACGGTCGTGCCTGCGTAACCCGAGAGAGAGGTAGTTGGCCCATCAATTGATGAGCACGGATCCCCCTCTGCCGAGCACACGTGACACACCGCAGAATGTGAGACTTGACAGGAGCCCTCCCGCCGAGAATCCAGTATTGTTGTCGGATGTGCGACAGCGTAAGCTGCGTGCCTCCATGTAGAGTCCGTTGATGAGCGTGAGCGATGATCAATGACGACAGCTGAGAGTGACGAGGCAATATTACAGGATGTGTCGCATCGAGTGAGAGAGCTGCGTGAGCGAGTCGTCCGCCGACGCGAATGACTCCTTGAGCGTCGATGTACGCAGTTAATCTGTTGAATGCGTGTGCCTTTGCCAACGGTGAGTCGGCTTGTAGCGCCTTGAGCTCGTGCGAGAAGTACGTTGCTTGAGTAGCCTGAATCCAGAAGAGCCTCGCTTTCTCCAAGGTCTCTGGAGAGATGTATCTGACAGGCAATGAGTCGTGGACCTTCCTCAACCGTGAGACGAATATGAAACAGAGAGCTGTAATCCTCAATAGTTTAGTGAGGCTTGAGTACCTGTAGATGAGTTCCCATTGATAGTCAGTCCGTGGCGTAACGGTCAATAGCGAAACGCCTGGGCGAGCTTCAGTTGCACTCAATTCTTCGGAGAGTGCTGGTTGCGACGGCCATGAGTCTGGTTTGAGTATCCATGGTGGTCCCGTCCATGATGTAAGTATAAAGGTGTTCCATTCCCGTGGATGCGCAGTCGTCAAAAATGATAGCCAATCAGAAATGGCCAGGAATGTTAGAATTCAATATGGCTGCTGACAGTGTCACACAGAATAAACAGTGTTGGTAAGGTTAAGTGTGCGTATTAAGAGAATGGCTGGCGACGGAGATTGATAGCAGGGGCCTCGAGAATACGGACGTGGAGCCTATTGAGGATATCTTGAAGAGGATATCTTGAAATATTATTCGTTTATTACAAATTTTAAGTTAAAATATATATTTTAATATATATTTAGTAATATACGATTAATAGAGCATTTGAATTTCGCGGCTGCATTCCTGGCCATTTTTCATTGGCCTACTACACATACGTCACTACGGATGACGCCATTATGCGCAATGGTACACCTTTATACTTACATCATGGTCCCGTCCACGAAAGCGAGTGCTTTGAAGTTGAGCAGTCGTGAGGCCTCGTGATGCGCAATCAGCCGGATTGGAAGTTCCAGGTATGTATCTCCAGTGAGCAGCTGGAGTGAGTTCTTGAATTTGAGCCACCCTGTTCCTGACAAAATCCTTCCAGCGTGATGCATGAGATCTGATCCACGAAAGTGTCACTAGAGAGTCCGTCCACATATGAGTTGCCGTTACGTCCATGTTCAAAGTGGCTTTGACGTATTGCATGAGTCGAGAGAGCAGTAGAGCAGCCGTGAGTTCCAGTCGCGGGATTGAGAGCCGCTTGAGAAGTGTTACCTTAGTCTTGGAGCACACAAGTGAGAACGTGGCGCCGGTTGAGTCGTGAACGGATATGTATATGACTGCAGCCATTGCCAATTGAGAAGCATCAGAGAATCCATGAAGTTCCACTTGCGAGTCGCTCCATGTGTTGAGCCACCGAGATATTGAGAGCTTGGCCAAGCTTGTGAGTTCTTCTCTGATAATGAGCCACCGGGCTGAGAGCTGGGATGGCAGTGGATCATCCCATTGGAGCTTATGCAGCCACAGCTCCTGCAAGAGAATTTTGGCCTTGATCACGACGGGTGATGCAAAGCCAAGTGGATCGAATATCTGAGCCACTTCAGATAAGACGAGGCGTTTTGTGAGTCTGCCTTCAGTGCGTGAGCTTCGTGTTGAGAATGCAAAGGTGTCTTCTTGAGGGAGCTATTTGAGTCCGAGTATCTTGGTTGCGCAATCGTCGAATGTGATTGGTAAGCCTTGGTCTTCGCTGTCGGTGACAGTCTTGAGTATGTCGAGATGAGTTGCATGCCATTTTGCTAGTGGGAAGCCGCCCGCCATGCAGAGGCCCTTTAGTTGATGTGCGACCTCCTGCAATTGTTGTATTGTATCTGCACCACCAAATATGTCATCGACATACCTGCCGTGAGTGATGGATGGCACAGCCAGTGTATTTATGTCCTTCGTCCTCTGCTAGTTGTAACAGCGTCCTTACGGCCAAGAACGGCGCGGCCTTTGTCCCGTAGGTGACCGTTGTCAGATGATATGGCACTTCATTGAGTTGATCGTCCATCCAGAGTATCCGCTGCAACTTCCAGTCATCCTTGTGAATTTTGATCTGCCTGTACATCTTGGTGATATCCGTAGCGAAAATGTGACGATGTCTCCGTATCCAGAGGAGAACATCTGAGATGTTCAGATGCAATTTCGCTCCCGTGTACATGAGGTCGTTGACAGAGTAGCCTGATGTGGATGCGCTGGAGCCATTAAACACGACCCGCAGCTTTGTTGTTGTACTGTCAGGCTTGAGAACACCGTGATGTGGCAGGTAGAAGTGTGAGCGACGACTGGAGATGGATGATTCGTCATGTGGTTGAGTGTCTCGTAATCTATCATAAATTGTTGATAGAGACGTTGATATTTCACATCCCTTGAGAATCGTCTGCGTAATCCCTTGAGGCATTGATGAGCAGCGTTGTACGAATCACCCAGAAGATCTACTGGTGATTTGAGTGGAATCCTGACGACGTATCTCCCTGATAAATCACGAGAGTGTGTAGCCTTGAAGTGTTATTCGCACCTCTGCTCGTCAGGGGTGAATTGATTGACATCGTGAGTAGGCACCTCCTCTTGAACTCAAAATTTTGTCAGTAATTCATTGAGAGCATCCTCGTTGACTTAAGTAGAAGCATGGTGCGTTAATGTGCGTGTTGCTTCTCTATTGACTGGTCCAAGAACAAGCTATCCGAAAATGGAGAGTTGCGCTATCGGCATGAGTGGAGAATGCCTAATGATATTGGGCTTGATGATTTGCCCGTATGCATCTGCGCCGATGAGGATGTCAACTGGCCGCGGGATGAGAAAATCTGGATCGGCTAATGCCAAGTTCCTGAGATGCGGCCATTCTTCCGGTTCCGCCTCGAAAGATGGTAAGATTGATGTAACTGTCCGGAGGACATGAGCTTGAATTGTGGCCGCTGCGTTGGAATGTGTCGAGCGTAACGTGAGCGACACGACTCCTCATGTACTCCGAGTACACTCCTTGCCTGCAATTCCATTGACGACAATAGTCTGAGTATTGACGAGGGACGTTGAGCTGCCGAATGAGATTCTCCGTGACGAAGGTGAATTCGGATCCTGCGTCAATGAGTAGACGCGCTGAGTGATGAGTGTTGGATGAGCTGATCAATGCCAAGGCTGTGGCGAGTAACGTTGAGCAGGATGAGCGGACGTGTGAGCTGGTCTCGACGACTGCACCGTCTCTTCAATTTGAGGGCGTGACCAACGAACCACAGGTTGATTGAGCAGATGAAGCTGTCAGTGAGTGGCGGAGTACGCCGATGATGCGTCGCGCTTGCATGTGGCACAGCGTTTCCTCCTGATGAGCGTTTCCCGAGAAATGCTCGTGATGAGTGAGCGCAGAGGGCCATGAGACCTCGAAGTAGGCGTGTTCCTTAAGGAGCGCCTTGTGCGTCTCCTCGATCAGGAGCTAAAATTGGCTCACTTCTTCGAGGGATGTCTGTGCCGGGACATCCGGCAGCGATTCTGTGAGCTCCCTGAGCGACGCGATCCGGCCCATCTGCGTCCGGACCTTCAGCGCGAGCTCCGTCGGAAGCCGGGCAGGAGACGTCGTCCTCCCCGACGTGCGGTCTTCCTGCGGCACTTGCAACACCGGGGTTTTCGGGCGGTCCGTCTTGCCCGTTTTTGGTTCGTCCGCCATGAGGAGAGTTGAGAAGTCTCGCCGCCGATGAGCTGTCACTCGAGAGGATCGTGAGATCACGTGATCAATGAGTGGGATGTGCGCGCCGCTGATCACGCGAAAGGGCCGTGAGATCACGTGATCGATGAGTGGGACCGTGTATGTGCGCGCCGCCGATCACGTGAAAGGGCCATAAGATTGAGCTAATCCGTCCGAGAGCCTCGCCACAATCCGGCTCGAAGGACCAAAAAATGTTAGCGATTCTCGCTAGGAGAGTTCGCTGGTACCGCTGCGGATGGAAGCAGGGTGAGAGGACTTAGCGGTGAGAGGCTCAAGGAAAGAATTCACGCGTGAGAGGGTTGAATATCACGTGATCGTAACTCGGTTCGATTAGAGTAAAATGCCGTATCACGATTTAATAATCACAGTATGCTTACAGTTGAGAAGTCTATGAGTATGACGGGAATGAGAAGTCTTTTAATCACTTGCACGGGTCGATATTATTGATCGAGAGCCGGCCTCGTGAATGTAGATGCCCGTGAGCCGTGTCCACGCGGCGCCGGCGTGCGATGCGTGGTGAGCCTGAGCTGCCTTGACGCTGTATCTTGAGCTGTCCTGGATGATTCGCACTGCTGAGCGTTCACTACGTGTCCGCACTGAGTCAAGTCTCGGATGAGAAGGTCCACTAGAGCACTTGAGAATCTTTTGCACTACACGACGCGTGTACTATGTACGGTTAACCATGAGCCAAAAGCGCCGGTAACGAACGTGAAGAAGCGCCGTCGCCTCGGGTCGCGATCGGGCATGCGCGCGCAGCGCTCCTGCGGCGCTGCACGATCCGACCCGGCTGATGCTGCCATCACGCAGGTGACGAACTGACCGAGATTCAGAAATGAATCTCGAACAGTTATATACTTTTAGCAAATTACTTACATAAGATTAGTTTTATGTTTAGTTGTAACTTTTAACACTTATGTATTTATTATTAGGTGCTACAACGAACACTAATGATAATCGCACAGATATACTCGACCTAAACGACGACCTAACATTTAACTCGACTCCTCCATCGGACGATGAAAATACCGCTCCGTTAGGTAAGAAAATATATAAAATTTCGGTAATTGTGCATAAAAGCGACTTCCTCTCCGATTCGCTTGATTTTTAAATATGTTGTTGGGGATGTCTTCCCGAGTCATTTCATATACAGGGTGGTCTAAAAGTCCCGGAACGGTTGAATATCCCGAGAAATTGTGGGTGGATCGGAAAACGGAAAAATACGTATTTCCTATTTTTG
>NW_011965577.1:0-7177 GCF_000949405.1 Vollenhovia emeryi
AGAGAGAGAGTGCTTGCGTACGTGTGAGTGAGTGAGTGAGTTAGTGAATGAATGAATAAATATTGAGTAAGGTTGGAAACGGCCAATGTCGATCGGACTTGGATCCTAAGAGTCCAATAAAAACAATAATAATAATTGTGTAAACATCGTTTACTGATTTCCAATCAGTATTCTCTCTCTCTCTCTCTCTCCCCCCTCTCTCCCTCTCTCCCTCTCTCCCTACCTCCCTCCCTCCCAGCCAGAAACACGTATGCGAAGAGGAGGAGAATTAGAAACTTAGATATGGCTTTCTCATAGAGAAAGCTTTGTATGCAAATAAAAACTCTAGAGTAAGCAATTTCCAAAATGCACCTTAACTCACAAAGCCTCTTCTACGAGATTGCCCAAATTTTTAATAATCACTTGCCCTCATGATGACGAAGTAATGTCCAAATTTCCAATTTGTATTTTTACAAGTTAGAATAAGCAATGTTCAAATTTTTAATTTGCACATTAACTCACAAAGCGTCTTCTATGAGGAAGCCAAATTTGAATAGACAACTTGCCACAATGCTGATGCTGCCAAATTTCCAATTTGCACCTTTAAAATAAAAAAAAATTGGGCCACATGATGAGGAAGCAATGTGCAAATTTCCAATTTGCACCTTTTTAATTATTTAGTCACTAACAAATCTAACACCCTGTACATAAATATACATAACGTATTGTTGGTCTGTCAAAAACAATTAATTACTGAAACTCTATCGTAATCAATGGTGTATTAAGGACAAAGGAGATAAAGAATTGAAAGGTTTCTATTGTATTATTAACGAAAGACAATTCTTCATTATCATTGTTTCATTCTTAACCTTTTTTTTGACCCGGTGGAAATCCTCATGGACCGTCCCCCCGCTCCGCTGGGACGGAGACGGGGGGGGGTGTGTGGGATCGCCCTCCCTGTACCCTAGGCAATTGACGATCTGGGGCCAGCGTGCAATGGAGGGCGCCTATCGCACTAAAACCACCGGGGGTGGACTTCTCTGCGCTATTGGGGACTGCCAGGGCATCACGGTCGCATCACTGCCCGACAGTCCCCGCGCCGCGCGTTACCTTTCGCGCACCTCTAAGCCCTGATCTTTGGGCCTGGCCCTGATAAGGGCCTTCTCCTGTATGGTCCTGGCAAGGACCTTCTCCTCCAGTTTGCGGCGGGGGTGCCACCGGGCCTCCCGCCGCGCCCCTCGTTGTTATGGGGGCGGGTGAGTCACGAGATTCCCAGCTCGTGCCCACCCCTAGGGTCCCAGACTCTCTCTTCCTCCTCCCCTTTCAGTCGCCTTTTACGACAGGCAGGGGCTACCCCGGGGCTATTCTCAAAGCGGCACCCGTACGCCTGAAAAAAAGTTGCAACAACCGAGAATCGAACCCGCTACCTCGGGCTCGTGAAGCAAGCACGCTACCGCCTGAGCCGCCGGACCACTTTTCATTGTTAACCATGTACCAACGATAAGTAGCAACATTTATCTGCAGGTATAATAACACAGCCCCACAAAAAAAAAGTTGTCTGGCCCTAAGTCCAGACCAGTGTATTCTTATGTATTTTGACCCACTGAATCTGAATCCGAGGTCAGAATTGAAGAATTACTAGCTTTAACGTCCCTAACCTCAAAAAACTCATAATTTCACGAAACGGGCACTTTTGCTTGACGTACCCACCCCTCGGTCTGCGGAACTAAAATAATATGAACATGTTTTTTTGAGTATTTTGACCCGCTGAATACGAATCCGTCAGAAATGCTTCATCAGGTCTCAAATCCTCCCTAACCTAAAAAAATGCATTAAAATTCCCCCAACTGCTTCTTGAGCTATTTTCTTGATTTATGAAGTTCTACTATAAAATTCTTGATCAATCAAGAGTTTGCTAAAAAACGATTGGATTTTGCTTTATTAATTAATCGTTATTATTTATTAATGTATTTTACACGATGATTTTTTAATTAAAAGAAAAAGAACTATTAATTAAATTTCATTTATGTAACAAATTTATGTATAATTTAAAAAAATTTTTTTAGGTTCAGAAATGCTCGTTGAAAATGGCCTGACAAGAAAAGAAATTTTTGATGTATTGAAACATCATTTATTTGAAAGTTGCTACAGAAATGTATGCAAAAATTGAAAAATTAATGTCTTCGAAATTAAAATATCCGTATGATTTACCTAACCACGCTAAACAATCAATAATAAGCAAAAATTCAGGGTTCTTTTCCGCCATTTTGGGTCGCCATTTTGTTTTTTCAAAATTTCGACTTCAGATTCGTGATTAGTGACCTCAAAAACCCTTATATATTGAGTTACATCCAGATTGGATCACTTTTCGATTTTTGGCCAGCTTTTTGGGATTTGGCCCCACTGTGCGGCCTGGCGACCTTCGCCCCGGTACCTTCCAGGGCGCCCGCTAGTTTGTCGGCCAGCGCAGCCGCGCCAGCCTCCCTGCGCGTCCCGGGGATCTCAAAGATAATACCCCCGTTCGCGCTCCTCCTCGACGTCATGCCGTCGACCCCCAAACCGCTAAGAGAGATCTTCTCCCTCGCGGTCCGGAGGACGGCGGCATACGACCCCGGTGTCCCGTTAGGGACCGTGACCATTACCGCTGCGGTCTCCGGTTCCCGCGGGAGGCGGACCGCCCCAGCCCCGCTTCCCGGTTCCCCGGCCAACCGCCCAGCACGTCTTCTTCTTCGGGACCTTCCACCCCGCTTGGGTGCGGTCCCTGGGCCAACAACCTCGGCCCGCTTCTCGTTCCCCCTTTGGGCCTCGTCGGCTACCACTAGGGGTCCTTCTCCCCGCGCTGATCCCCTAGGGGGCTTAAGCGCCTCCAGGCTGGCCTCCACGACCTTCCACCTTGCCTCGAAGGCCGCACCGATGTCCCGGGTGATCCCCACGCGGAGACCCTCCAGCCACACCGGCACCGCTCCCAAGTCCACCCTCCCGTCCGGTAAAAGATCCCTATCCTTGGCCGGGGCTTCCTCTACAGGCGTTCGAGACGCCACACTCTCACTACGGGGACCCTGAGTTTGACACTCAACATCCTTCGTAGCGGGCCTCCTCAACCTCTCCGCTTCGACTATCGCCAGCCTAGCCCGTAACTCATCGCGCTCAGCGCGGTAAGTCGCGGCCCTCTCCTGGAGACAGTACACCCCTGTTACCGCACAGGCGATGTCCGCCTCGAGTTCTCTCCTTGTCGTCGTCTCCATCTGTTTCAGACCTTCGCGTCCCTGGTAGAGCTGCGAATTCCAGCCCTCCAGTTTCCCAAGGACTCTCTCCACGAGCGTCTCCTCGAAGAGAGGAGCTAACCTCTTATACTCCCTCTTGAAGGGATCGTATTTGTCCACAAATATTGCCCTATGGGCAACCTCCCACCCCGATCCGGTGGCTCGGCGATCGCCGGAGGACCCGCCCGACTCCATCCTTCCTACCTTGACGGACGGCGCCCCCAACGCACCCCCTTCTTCTAGAAGAGGATTCCTCCCTTTGCAACGTAAAAATATCGTTGTCTGCCATCTCGAGTAATCCCACTTACTTCTGCGGCTGCCCCAGCCAGGGCATGCCCCCCTCCCAAACTTGGGAGGCCCCGAGTCCTCCCGGGGAGCTGGGATATGGCACGGGCCGGGGGGAAATCCGCACCCCGGCACTGGCCTCCGGCCCCTTACTCCCCACTCCGAAGAGTGGCTTTCGGGGGTCCCAGGGCTCCGACACCCTGGGCACCGCAGAAGTGCCGCCACGCGGGGGGCCCCGCGGACAGATGGGGTGTCGGGGGAGGCCCGTCCCCCCTTCACCTTGCCCGCCGCGGCAGCCAGCTTGAGCACTTCCTCCGCCAGGGCAGACCCCCGCTAGAACGCAAGGGGCCTTGCGGAAGTCTCCCCGGCTGGGGACAACGAGGGTCGTGACTCCCTCGAAGGCCCCTTCGTCCGAGGGACTGCCGCCGCAAGCCAGAGTAGCCACCCCCGGCCCCAGCGACAGCCCCCCGCCTCCGGCCCCCCGGACCCCGACCTGGGAATACGTCCCAGCGGCTTCGGAGGGTCCCAGGCCACCGAGCCCCGCCTCGGAAACGTCCGAGCGGCCCCGGCAGCCCGTCACCCCGTTCGGACCGGACGAGCCGGCGCCCCCATGCCAGGATGCACGCCCTCAAAAGGGCGTCACCCCGAGACACAGGGGACAACGACCCGCGATGTCCGTGGCCAGACCTGCGTGACTGCAGGCCTGGCCCCCTCCCTGTCCGCCCACCCAGCGACCCGCACCACGTGCGGTTATGCCGCCAGGGTCGGACCCTCCCCCGCCGCCGAGACAGGACCACGTCCAGCCCAGCGACGGGAGAACCACCCCCCACAACCCAAAGCACATAAGCCGGAGCACCGGCGTGCAATGGGTTGCAAGGAGGTCTGTCGAAGCGCTCTTGGTCAGCGGACGCCCGACCTAAGGAACCGCCGGAGCCTAAAATGGCACACGGTCTGCTCCCGGTCGATCGCCCGCCTAAGCCCCCCCACCACGACAAGGTGGCGCTCCACGGGGGGGAGGGGTGGCTAACCTTTTTTTTTTGACCCGGTGGAAATCCTCATGGACCGTCACCCGCCCCCCCCTGGAGAGAGGGACGGGTGGTGTGTGGGACTCGTCTCCCTGGCACTTGGGCAATTGACAACCCAAGGCCAGTGTGCAATGGAGACGCCTACCGCACTAAAACCACCGGGGGTGGACTCCTCGGCGCTATTGGGGACTGCCGGGGTATACAATCGCATTACTTCCCGCACAGTCCCCGCGCCACGCGAAACTTCGCGCGCTTCTATGGGCCTTTAAATGACCCTGGCCCTGACAAGGGCCAACTACTTCACTCCGCGGCGGGGGTGCCACCGGGCCCCGCGCCGCTCCCCCTAGTTACTGGTGGGGGAGGGCGGGTCGTGGATCTCCAGCCCGCGCCCGCCCGCCAGGGGTCCGTAAGGACTTCCTGGCTAGTCTCCTTTTAGTCGCCTCTTACGACAGGCAGGAGATACCCCAGGCCTATTCTACACGGCGGGACCTGGACGCCAAAAGCCCTCCCCAGCAACTGGCCAGGTAGGAGAAGGACGTTATCGTCCCCTCCTTCTATCTAACCTTCCGCCTATTTCTTGCGCTTGGGGAGGGGCGGATTGCCCCCCTCCAACATCCTCCTCCGGGGAGGGGATCTCTCCCTTTCCCCATCGGCGACGCTTCCGACCGACTTCTTCACCCAGAGGATGTAGGGCCGGGTTGTTCGGGGCTCCTCCTTCTTCGCCGATTCTCCATGGGGGGACAAGATTAATGTGTTCCTCCCGTCCGAGGCGGCATCCCCATCTCCTGGGTCAGCCCCCCTTGCTCCTCTTGTTCCCCACTACAAGGGGGACGCCCCGGCGGCAGGGTAGGGTAACCCCTAGGCTTAGGCCTATCAGAGGGGGCCCCCCCACACCCCACAGCTCCCAATTTATGCATGGACTGTACACTTCAGTCCATGCATAGGGGACACCTTACGGTGCCCGTGCACCCCTTCGCAAGGTGCCCCTTGCTACCGCAGCGGAAGCACCTATCCCCGCGGATGACATCGCTGGTGCACCGTTGCCCAATATGCCCGACTTGTAGGCAACGGTAGCACCTGCGAGGCTTGGGCTGCGCGAGCCTAACATTGGCCCACGCAAATCCTGGCCTCACTCTTCCTCTCTCTGAGAGCCTCAAGGCAACGTCCGCAGGGCACGTTACGTATGCTGCTCCCATTCGTCGGCCAGGGGGTCTGGGAAGCATATCTACCCTTACCTCCCCCAACCGACATCCACCCTCTTTGGCTATGGCCGCAGCCACCTCCTCACGGGTAGCCAGGTCGTCGAGCCCCGAAAGGCGGAGCTCCGCACTCCTATCTGGCCTGGCCACCCTGGCCCCAGTCTCCTTAAGGGCCGCCTCTAACTTACGGGCGAGGGCATCTGCCTTCCTCGCCCGATTCTCGCCGGGGATCTCCAGAAGGATGCCCCCATTGGCTGCCCTCTTCGCCACCATGCCCTCCACCCCCAGGCCATCAAGGGAGACCCTACTCCTTGCGGCTCGGAGGATGTCGGCATACGTCTCTTTAGTGCCCTCTGGCACTGTAATGGAGACCGCAGCAGTCCCCTTTACAGACTGGGATTGGGAGGGCAAGTTGCCCCCGCCGCCCATCAAGGACCGCCCGCTCCCCTTCCCTCTAGTCGGTTTCTTTGCCGGACTGGGCGGGATCCGGGCATAAGGATCCCTTCCAGGACCTCTCTTCCCCCCGGGTTCTCCCGATGGGGGCCTGTCTCCTCCTCCTCCCATGGGTCCGCCGAGTCGGGCCTCTACGACCGCGAGCCTCCTTTCCAGGGATCCCAAGCCCCTGCGGATCTCTCCTTTAATTTCCGCTAGCCAGCCTGGAGTCCTTGCTGCCTCCTCCTGGGCTTCTTTCCGGGGAGGATCCTCCCCGGTCGGATCCTCGTTGCCTCCTTCCCATATCATGGTCCCCTCTTCCGGAGGAGGAGGGGTGACCTCCGGAACCGGAGGGTCTCTTTTCGCCTCCTCCAACTTCTTTTCCAGCTCCTTTACCGCAGCCTCCAGGAGACGGATTTCCTCCTTCCTCCTATCTTCCTCTTCCTTAGCTCCCCTCTTCTCGGCATCAAAGGTCGTCGCCGACTCCTTCATGAGGCCAGGTACCCATCGGCCTCCTCCCTGAGGCCCTCGATGATGGCTTCCGCCTTCTCCCATCCCCGGGCCAGGTGGTATGCCCCCATCATGGCTCCTTCAACAAAGATGTCCCAGTCCTCCTTGCCCTCTTGTGGGACCTTCTTCCACCATCCGACATTGTCTTCCTCGAGGACATTACCTCTCCAGTCCCCGGCCATGTCGATGATTCTCCCTCCGGCTTCAAGGGGTCTCAGGTTGCACCACTCCTTGTACGATTGAGCCCCTCTCCCCTTTCCATCTTTGCCAGGCCCTTTTACCACCAACTTTTCGAAGATGGCCACCTGGTCCTCCCAGCAAATGTCCTCCTCCTCGTCGAGAGGGTTCAGGTCAGCCGCCATCCTTCCTACCATGGTTGGCCCTCCCCCCCCCCGCTTCCCCTTCTCCCGTCTTCCCCCGTCCGGAGGTTGACGGTAGGGAGTCCCCCCCATTATCACTAATCCCCAAAAATGTAGAATCCGCC
>NW_011965578.1:0-7180 GCF_000949405.1 Vollenhovia emeryi
CGCCGGTAACGAGCGTGAAGAAGCGCTGTCGCCTCGCGTCGCGATCGGGCATGCGCGCGCAGCGCTCCTGTGGCACGATCTGACCCGGCTGATGCTGCCATCACGCCGGTGACGAACAGACCGAGATTCATAATTGAATCCGGAACAAGAGGAAAGAAAAGAAAACAAAGAGGAGATGGAAGGAATAAGAAGAAAAGAAGTGGAAGAAGTAATAGAAGAAATGAAAGGGAAGAAAGCCGCAGGCACAGACGGAATACCGAACGAGGTATGGATACACGGAGGAGAAAAGCTGAAGGAAAAAATATGGGAAATATGTGACGAGGCATGGAGAACAGGAGAAATAGCAGAAGATTGGAAAGAAGGCATCATAGTTCCTATAGTAAAGAAAGGGGAAGGAAAAGAAGCACAGGACTATAGAGGGTTGATACTAATGAACACAAGCTACAAAATATACGCAGCAATCCTGAACAAAAGACTGGAGAGAGAAGTAGAAGAAAGAGGAATACTACCGGAAACACAAGTAGGATTCAGAAAAAAAGGGGTACAATGGAAAATATATATGCACTGAATTACATTATAGGAAGAGCGATAAACAAAAAAAGAGGGAAAATAGTGACGGCATTTATAGATCTAAAAGCAGCATTCGACTCCGTGGACAGAGAAAAAATATGGGAAGTAATGAAAAAAGAAAAGATCAACGAACAACTGAGGACTAGAATAGAAGGCCTATACAAAGAGACAAGAAGCGTAGTAAGAATAAAGGGAGAAAAGGGAGCATGTTTTTGGACGACCAAAGGAGTTAGACAAGGATGCCCAATGAGCGCTATGCTATTCATACTACTGCTAGCAGATCTAGAAGAAACAATGAGGAAGGGACAAGATGGAGGAGTAGTAGTAGGGAAAACAAAATTTTGGACGCTAGCATACGCAGACGATATAGTAGCTATAGCGGAGGATGAAGAGGAGATGAAGAGAATGCTGAAAAGAATGGAGAGATACTTTGACAGAAAAAAGCTGAAAGTAAATGTAGAGAAAACAAAGGTAATGAGATTCAGGAAAGGAGCAGGCAAAATGAAGAAAACGGAATGGAAGTGGAAGGGAGAAGAGAGAGAGGAAGTGAAAGAATTCTGCTACCTAGGATACATATTTCAGAAAAACGGAGGACAAGAGGCGCACATAAGAGAAAGAGTAAGGAAAGCAACCGTAGCAATGAGACAAGTCTGGGGAATAGGGAAAAGGTTATTTGGAGGAGACTGGGTAAGAAGGATAAAACTATATGAAGCACTGGTAGCAAGCATAGCGCTATACGGAGCAGAAGTATGGGGATGGAAGGAAAGAGAGAAAATAGAAAGAATGCATGAAAGGTTCATGAGATGGACATTGAATCTAGACTGGAGCACGCCCGGATACATGATAAGGGAGGAAACAAAGAGAGACAAAATGAGAGTAAGCGCTAGCAGAAGAGCGATGAAATACGAAGAAAAACTAGAGAGGGGAGAGGGAAACGAAATAGCAAGAGAGTGCTGGAAGGAAATAAAAGGAAACACCAGGAAGGAAGAAACAAAATGGGAAAAGGAGAGAAGAAGCTTCTATGAAAAAAGAGGATACGCAACAGAGGAAATAATAAGAAAAAGAGGAGAAGGATGGAGCAGTATAGAGGAAATAGTAAGAAGAGACAAAGACATACAGAAACAAGAGAGAGACGAAAGGATAAGAGAATCAAAATACAACAAATGGTATAAAGAGATAGCAGAAAATAAAAGACCAGAATACCTAGAAAAAAGCAAGAAAGAAAAGTCAATGATTAGGATAGCAAGATTCAGACTAGGCAATGAGATGAGAGGAGGAAGATATTGGGAATCAGAAGAGAAAAAGAGTTGCAGAATATGTAACGCAGAGACGGAAACATGGGAGCATGTGTTGGAATGGTGCACAAGAGGAGAGGAGGAAGAGAAACCAGAAGGAATTAGTGAGAAAATTAAAAGGATACTAAGTAGTAAAGGAAAAGGAGAGAAATGGATGGCAGAGCTGGAGAGAAGAAGAGGGCAGGCAAATACAAGGTGAGATAGACAAAAAGAACAAAGAATAACATAAACAACTTTGTTACAGGTAACCCGAAGGAAGAAAAAAGGAAAAATGGAAGGAAAAATAGAATGCAGAGGGACAATAATTATAGAAAAGGAGGAAATAGGAAGAATAGTAAGGAAACAAGTAATAGAAATGACGAAGGAGATTAGAGAGGAAAATAGGAGAAAGGATGAGGAGATAAGAGAGATGAAGGAAGAAATAGAGGGATTAAAAAGGAAAGTATACAAGATAGAAGGGAACACAGGCAAAAGGAAAAGGGAGGAATATGAAGACGGAAAAGGAAAGAGTCAAAAAAGAAAGTGGTGGACGGAGGAATATGAGAAAGACGAAGATGAGAAAAGGAAAAGAAATATAATCATAAGAATCGAGAAGGAGAGATGGGAAGGAAAGGAATCAAACTGGGAGAAGGTGAAAGAACTATTTACAGAAGGACTAAAGTTAAGGGTGGAAATAAAGGTGGTAAACGTGATAGGACAGAGGGGAGAATGGATAACAATACTAGTAAAGATGAGGAATGAGGGGGATAAATGGAAGGTGCTGGACGCAAGAAGGAGAGAAGGAAATAGAATGAAAGTGAAAATAGACGAAGACAAATCAGTGGAAAAGAGAATAAGAGAAAGAGAGGAAAAAGAAAGGAAAAAAGAAAGGAGAGGAGAAGAAGACGGAAGGACGAGGAAGACGACGGAGGACGAGATCGTGAGGAGAATGGAGGAGAAACTATTGATGGACTCGGACGAGGAAGAAGCAAGGAGAAAGAAAGGAGAATAGGAAAAATGTAAGATAGAAAGGAGAAGGGAGGAACAACAGCAGAAGAGAGGAAAGGGAGAAAGGAGAAGGAGGTAAGTGAAAGGTATAGAAAGAAAATAATATAATTTCATATCCAGAACAGAAGGGGAGAATAAAGGAGGACAGTGGACACGGGAGAGAGAGGGATGAAGGAAGAGGAAGGTCAGGACAAGACGAGGGAGGCCAAAGGAGCGTGGAACGAGGGGGCGGGAAGGAGAAACGGAGGGACACAGAAGAAAAAAGGGAGGGAAAAAGAAAAATGTAAGGTCGCTAATGACCAGGAAGGAAACAGGGAAATAAAAATAAAATGTAAAGGTTTTTGGGTACGTTTTTACTGAAAAAACGCCTTTCCAGCCCCGGAAGGGGAGTGAAATAAAGAGTATTGAATTGAATATTAAGTGATGAATTAAATCATGATGACGTCATTATGACGTCATTATGAGTTTTATGTTCTACCTGGGTACCGATGTTACCGACGCGTAACATTACTGATGTTATTACCGACGACTTCCGTAAACATGGCAAAGCTGTCAGTGGGCGTTTTCCAGCTAGGACACACAAAATTGCACTGTGTTACACCGTGTAAAATTCTTGTTGGAACGGTGAAAGTGTAGGTTTAATTTCTAAAAATCGTACTAGAGGGCATTACGTTAATGGAATAGCAGTACATGTCGCTTAATTTTAACCTTAGCTTAACTCACTTTTTGTCTCTTTTTAAGGGAACAGAAAGAGACGAAGAGTGAATTAAGAAAATTTCCACCAGTTGCAAAATAAACGTTCTGTTGAACGTAACCATCGTAAACTTAGAACCGTTCGTAACCTTAAACTTCAATCAATGCACAAAGAAAATCGTAAAGTAGCAAAAGCCTGACGCAATAATATGTTATGATTCTTTGTGCGTTGAATTACTAATGTAAGTTTACGTACGGATTTAAGTTTATTCAGGACTTAACATAACGCGTTGTGGAAAAGCTTGTGCGGTAGATCTACCTCTAACGTACTGTGTCACACAGTGTATGACTGTGTTCTGTAGCTGGAAAGCACCCATAAGCGTAGCTAGAACCGCGCGCGCAAGACCGATGGGTGTAGTTGACGCGAGTACGCGATTTGACAGGCCTTCAGATTTTTTAATTACTATTCCGACTAACTTGAGTCTTGGTTAGTTTAAAAAGAGGCCTTTTCGCTCGTCATTTTCCCGCTTACTCCTTGTTAATTTCATCTTGCGTTCCCGAGTAATTAACGCGCATACCTATCTCGTGTTTCTGTACATAGAGTTCCGCTATGCCGCTCCGAAGTGCGTAAATACGGAACATTCTAGATTTCCGTCGCTAGATTTGCGACGATATTAAACGCATTGATTTTTAATGACTTGAACGCGCGGTTTGAAGTGGAGGCGCGTAGCGCCCCCGTGCACAGTGGGGCCACAAGACGTGCATTGTTTCAAAAAAGTCTAGAGCCCTTGTTTTTTAAGCAATCTGATGGTTTTTTTTAAATAATCGTCTTGAAATTTGTAAGAGATCCCTCGCGGCCGATTTATAAAAAAATTGTTACTAATTAGTAATACATATAAACAAAAACTTTTTTCTGAAAAAAAACTGTGACTCCCGAACATTTGTCCACAACTCGCGCACGTGTATACGTATATTCGTGTATGAATATATATATGTACAGTCGTATATGTACATGTATGTATATATGTATAATCTTGTCATTCTTTTAAATTATATTTTGGGCTTAAGACAATTTGGGGCTAATTGAGATTGACAAATCGGTAAATGAAGTCTAGCCAATGAAGGCGAGATCGTTGTTTGATCCAGGCAACAAAGAAAAGATTATTCTTCTGACAAAATTAATAAATTTTTCGCGTCTGGATCTATTATTAGCTTTGTTTTTTTCGGTTTTTGTCGCAGATTGGATATGTACGGATCTGATGAAATTAATAATTTATGTATTAAGTCTTCATTTGTATTAATCCTACTACATTTCTAGTATTAAATTCACGATAATGTTTTATATCTTTATTGCGTGATTCCTGGGCTTCTTCTGATAATAGACCTATAGGAATAAGTACAAAAGATTTAATAATTTTTGCCCCATGGAAAAGTATTTTGTAGACAGACGCGGGCATATAGTACCATCCATACAGTTTCACGTACAGATTTGCTGTTTCTGCTGCATATTCCCCCAAATTTTTCAGCATCTATTTTAATATCGCAAGCAAACGTTTGCAAAATAATAGCGAACCTATGAATTAGTTGTTGATCAACACCTGTGATCTCTGATGTTAATATCGGATCGCGGAAAAATCGTCTCGCAGTGTTGCCGTCATTGGAATTTCCTGAACCTTGTCTTGGGTAATGTCTCGATATTCGATCTTATTTGATTAACATTTGCGACAGTTTTTTCTGGAGTTTCCTTTGCTGGTCGATTACCCAAGACAAGGTTCAAGAAATTGTGACCGCCCGGCGATCGATATTGCTATGCGCACATCTCGCCACGCGCTCGAATTGGGCGGTAGGCCGGCCTAAGACAACGATTTTTAATAATTAATTACTCGTTAACTATTACGAAAATTGCAAAATGGTACAGGACTTTTCCATTCATCTCGATCCGTTCTATCTTCTCAAAAATTTTGTCGGATATGGAAAGACTCGCCCTGTATGTATTACTAATTAGTAACAATTTTTTTATAAATCGGCCGCGAGGGATCTCTTACAAATTTCAAGACGATTATTTAAAAAAAACCATCAAGATTGCTTAAAAAACAAGGGCTCTAGACTTTTTTGAAACAATGCACGTCTTGTGGCCCCACTGTGCCGTGCGTAGCTGAGATCAACGGTTCGTGCAGAGGTAGCTCCGTTCTTGAGAATCGTTGATGTCAGCGCTTTAATGGTTTATATCTTAATAATTAACGCATTTATTACTAATTTCTTTTATTTGGGCGAAAGCGGAGGCGCCAAAGGTTAGCCTGTTACAGTGGTTGCCTCGGCTGTCGCGTAATTAATCCGTAAATGGTAATAGTAGAATTGAGAAAATAAGAACAGAGAACGTATGGGATCACGTGCTGCGCGCGTGCTAAGTGCCGCGTCGCGCTTGTTCTATCGGGTGGGCGATCATTAATGCTTCCCAAATTGTAACGTTTGACGAAAAATATTTCGTCGGACGTAACAGGTGATTTTTTCCGGGCTGCCTTTTCACGGCGCCATATCTCCGACATTTTGCGAGATTCTTTAATACGAGTAAAAAAATTACGAAGTTTCATTAAAATGTATATTTTCAACTGCAAGAAACCATAATCCGATAACTCCAACAGTTTCCCAGAAAAAAATTCCAGAAAATTAACGTTTTTTGGCCTTCTAGGTGTACGAGTATATGCCCCCTTCAATGTAAGGTATGGTAATGCATGTGTGGCGAGTACGAGTATATCATCACATCCAACGGCTATAACGCGCGAATGGACAAATCACATATACACATACATGCGAAACGTGACGAGAAAAACAAAGACAGCTGGGCGAAAACAGAGGTACTGGCGAGATTTAAACCCCGGTGACTTTGAGCCGAGGAAACGATCTAACGTTTTAGGGGACTCGACCGATAGACGTGCTCGCGTGCGGGCGTGTAATCGAGAGCAAATTATAATTGTGAGACACTTGAGGACGGAGAATAAATTATTCTTTCACCGTATATTCTTTATTCTGACACGATAAATATAATTAATCCCGCACGCCAGTCGATCCTAAAGTGGTGACCCCGACGTGATAGTTGTTGATGGGTTTTGTTTAATAAGTTCTCCTCGATAGCTTAGAACTATCAGTAGATTTCTATACGTACTTTCTTACAGAACTTGTTGCGACCCGAGCTATGGCGCACACACACACACCTTCTCTTTTTTCAATGGCGACCCTGGTGTCGGCGTTACCAAACTAATACATTGGTGCAAGACGCGCGAAGCAAATAAAAATCAAATCACAGTAACATACCGCGCGCCTTGGTTGGCTCTGACTATCGAAATATAAATGTAACAGATTACGAGTAATGCTTGAAGCCCTATTACTGAACTACTTATATGGAATTGACAGCTTGACTTCGAATAAATTTTAACATAAAATAACGTGAGCTAAATAATATGATGTAGATTAAACAGTATAACATAAGTCATTCTTCGGCGCTATTCAACTCGCTATCCATTGGCAATATTGCGAGTTTGGTTGCTGGTCTTTTGAACAATCCGGTGGCCGTTCGAATAGTAGCGGTACGAATGATGCCATCGGTGCCAGGAAATGAGTGGCCTTCACTTGGACAC
>NW_011965579.1:0-7180 GCF_000949405.1 Vollenhovia emeryi
ATATCTCAAAATTTAAGAAAATTAGAGCAACCACAGACATTTCTCAAAAATTAAAATTAAAAAAACCGTTTACCGATCATCGCAAAAAACAATACCAAACTTCCTTTAGTGATTCTCGAAGTTTTAAAAAAAAAATTAGCCCGATATCTCAAAATTTAGGAAAATTAGAGCAACCACAGACATTTGTCAAAAAATTCAAAATTTTTCCAAAAAAAAAACCGTTTACCGATCATCGCAAAATCAATACGAACCTTCCTTTAGTGATTCTATACGTTTAAAAAAAAATCAGCCCGATATCTAAAAATTTACAGAAGTTACAGCAACCACAGGCATTCGAATGCGTACATACACACACACACACACACACACACACATACAGATATTTTGTAAAAATAATATTTTTAGACGTTTTAAAACATTTTAAACATATTCCCAAAGAAAACTGGAAAAAAAATTTTTTCACGAAAACAAAGCTTCCTCTATGAGGAAGCAAAAACATGATTTATGTATGTTTAAACAATTTTTTATAATAATAAAAAAATGATTTATGATTGTTAAACAATTTTTTATAATAATAAAAAAATGATTTATGATTGTTAAACAATTTTTCACAATTAAAAGAATTATTTATTATTGTTAAACAATTTTTTCACTATAAAAAATGATTTATGATTATTTAAACAATTTTTTTACATAAAAATGATTTATGATTATTTAAACAATTTTTTGCTTCCTCAAAGAGGAAGCTGTTTTCGTGAAAAAAATTTTTTTTCAGTTTTCTTTGGGAATATGTTTAAAATGTTTTAAAACGTCTAAAAATATTATTTTTACAAAATGTCTGTATGTCTGTGTGTGTGTGTGTGTGTGCGTGTGCGTGTGCGTGCGCGTGCGCGTGCGCGTGCGCGTGCGCGCGTGTGTGTGTGTGTATATATGTGTGTATGTACGCATTCGAATGTCTGTGGTTGCTGTAACTTCCGAAAATTTTGAGATATCGGGCTAATTTTTTTTTAAAACGTATAGAATCACTAAAGGAAGGTTCGTATTGATTTTTGCGATGATCGGTAAACGGGTTTTTTTTAAAAGATCTTGAATTTTTTTAGAAATGTCTGTGGTTGCTATAACTTTTGCAAATTTTGAAATATCGGGCTATTTCTAATTCTATTATTCTTTCCAGTCTTTTCTACCCCTATTTCATATATAATTGATTAATATTCGGTTGATTAGTTCTTGAGTTATAGATGTTTGAAATTTCGCGGAATCCGTACATGAACACTTTTTCATTATACTGGTTGTTTCAAAAGTGATGCTACAAAATGTAATGGTGAAATGTATACATTAGTATAAGCAAAAAGTCCTAATAAACATAGGTAGAGGTCCCTCTTTTTCATTATACAGGGTGTTTCAGAAGTGATGGTACACAATGTAATAAAGAAATGTACACACTTGTAGAAGCAAAAAGTTTCAATACACATAGGTAGAGGCATACCTCTTGAATATGGCGATGACCGGTAAAAGGTTTTCTAATTTTTAATTTTTTTTTTAGAAATGTCTGTGGTTGGTGTAACTATCGCAAATTTTCTTTACTAATGATTTCCAAAATTTTCAAATGTCTATTACTCAAGAACTGTATGTCAAGAACTAATTAATCATATTTTAATGAATTATATATGAAATTTGGATTGAAAAACTGAAGAACAATATAATATGTAATTAGAAAAAAGTAAAGTAAAGTAAAGTGTGCAAATTAAAAATTTGCACATGGCTTCCTCATAGAGGAAGGTTTAGGAGCGTGTAACGATACGCTCAACTCTTCCCGGTTCTCGATTCCGGACAGGACTCCGGCAGGTACTATTTATTACGCGAATAAATACGGTATTTAATCAGACGCGCAGTTCTGATTAACGGTTGGAAGAGTTAGCGTTCTAGTTCGGGTGTTGACGTGCTGGGTGTCGGTGAAATAAATCCTCCGTTCCTCCTATTTGCCGAATATGCTCAGCTCCAGGGCCGTCGGGAGGAAAGGAGGAAAAGATCTTAATTTCTTAGTAGAGTTAATCGCTTGGAAGGGATCGGAAATAAGTCGGACAGGTGTTATGCGGTAAAAACAATAGGAACGTGGTTTATTCATGGATAAGATACATGGAATCGAGGTATTTACAATGGGTCCGCCCTGTGATTAAATACAAAGGAAAAATGGAATATGATTAGTCGGATTACAATGGGTACGCCCTGTATTAAAATACAAAAGAAAAGACAGGATTAATTGATACAACGGTGCGTGAGCGGATCAGAATACGGGATACGATAAAAATATGGCCAGTCGGATTATGATAATGTACCGAAGTACGCGGCCGGATTCGGAGTTACAGGAAATGTTACAAAATACACAAAACCGAAAAGATTAATTTACGAGTATAGTGTGTAGATTCTTACTGTCGTATTTAGCGAGAAAACAACAATGTCGCGGTAATTTTATCATATATAATAGAACGGAAATAAGTACAACTAAGAATAAAATATCGGACTGGTAAAATCAGTAATCTGATACTGGTACGCGCTGGAACGAATCGGAGAGGACGTTTAAATACAGGATCCTCAGGTCTGTAAGGAAGAAAAGTGACGGGATTAAAAACTACGGAGTTTAAAGCTAGAGTTAATTAATAATCTTTCTCCCACCCGAAATATCTCCCCCCAAAGCTTTACACCGGTCAGGAATCAGGAAAGGATCAGGTCAGGTCAGGAACACGCCGAGCAGCGCCTCGTTGTGCGTGAATTTCGGTAACAGATGTACACCGGGCAGCACCCCGTCAAGTGTACGTTACTGCAGAGATACTCCGTCCACTCGAAACACGGAGGTGCCCGCTGTCACGGGGGGAACGGAGCCAGGGAAGGATACAGGAGACCGGTACGGGAATAGTAACATGTACATCGGTGAGCACCCCGTTTCTTGTACGTTACTGTGGGGCTGGGGCACACGACGGAGCAGCGCCTCCACCTGTCGTATGCTCCGGTATGGTATATCGCCGACGGACAGGAGCACCCGTGAAATCGGCGTATACCGCAGTGGAGGTACCCACTGCCGGTTGTCGTCGCTCGGTGCTCCGAGGGATGACTGAGTTAAATCGCCTGCTTCGGAGGGGCTTTTATACCTCCGGAGTGTAGGCGCGCGGGTAGAGGCGGCGGGGGCAGGCGCGGCGTTGCCGGCTACCGTCGACGTGGCAACCGCGCCGCTATCGATTTTTCACTTGCAGCTGGTAGTGCGGTCTCTCTCTACCGGCCGCGCCCCCCCTGTCGCCTCCGTTACAAGCGAAATCTAACTTTTTTCGATGTTTCTTGAAAGTGTGCAAATTAGAAATTTGCATATTGCTTCCTCATCATTGAAGCGTGCAAATTGGAAATTTGCACATTTCTTCCTCACCATTAAAGTAGGCAAATTAGAAATTTGCACATTGCTTCTATTGTTATGGCTTCCTCATAGAGGAAGGTTTAAGAGCGAAATAAGAATAATTTGAATACTTTCAAGAAACATCGTAGTAAAGTTAGATTTCTCTCTTAAAGCTTCCTCTATGAGGAAGCCATAACAATAGAAGCAATGTGCAAATTTCTAATTTGCCTACTTTAATGAAGAGGAAGAAATGTGCAAATTTTCAATTTGCACGCTTCAATGATGAGGAAGCAATATGCAAATTTCTAATTTGCACACTTTCAAGAAACATAGAAAAAAATTAGATTTCGCTCCTCAACCTTCCTCTATGAGGAAGCCATGTGCAAATTTCTAATTTGCACACTTTACTTTACTTTACTTTACTTTTTTTCCTAATTATATATTATTAGGTGTACAAATGAATAATCCAAATTATTTTAAGCAGTTATGAAATCAATTTTAAATTGAATACATTTTCCCGCTCTTTTGTGTTTATACAATGTTGACATATAACTATTAAAAAGAACATATAGTTTGGCGAAAGGCCCATCGTAACCTTCAAAAGTATTCAGTTCAGTACAGTCAAAAATGGTAACAGATAAGGTGCGAATCGATTTGCTCCTTTCTCGGCGAAGGTGTTGTATCGTACGATGTGTGCGCATTTTGGTTTAAGCGGTTTAAAAGCGGTGATTTTAGTCTAATCGGCAAACAACGCCCTGGAGGCCCTCGGAAGCGCGACAACGATGATTTGGAACAACTGCTCGCTGAGAATTCGGCACAAACGCAAAAAGAGCTTGCAGAACAGTTGGGAGTAACGCAGCCATGGACGTAAGAATATATGAACACCCCAAAAAAAATGTTCTATTCATAAGCGGGAAATCCTTTAAGCATTTCCTCTAAGCAAAAAAATCTTACATGAAGCATTTCTCACTTACTTTAACACATATCATCTATAAAAGAGTAGACTCATAAGTTAGAATTAAGATTAATTTTGTCCTGTATCCTGTATAGAAAATTCCATTACAGTAATACGACTAGCCTCTTGAAATAAGAGGATACGCAAGATATTCGCGGACACGCGAGTCGCAGCACGTGCGCCAGCTTCTGAGTAGTTCACCGACCGCCGCTAGGCCGCGCATGGTGGCGGCCAAAAACTCGGAAGCAAAATTCAGTCTCGTAGAGTATAAAAGGAGGCCCGCGAGAGTGAATTCTGATCAATTCTGATCCCGAGTTTTTGACCGTCACTATACGCGGCCTAGCGGCGGTTGGTGAATACTCAGAAGCTGGCGCCCGCGCGCGTGTCGCGTAGTGCCGGATTGCCAATTTGTGCCGGATCGCGCGTTGCAACCGCCACAAAAAGATTCCTCTAGCAATTAAGAGGATACTCGTTTTAAAAGAAATATATAAATACTAAAAATAAGAATATTTGCATATTAGAAGAGGAAAAGATTCCTCTAGCATTAAGAGGATTACCAGTTAAAATTTCATGCCTCAGTGTAATAGGATTTTCCTCTACATTTTAGACTATCATCTTGAGGCCGTATTTAATAGTAAAATCCTCTAACATCAAGAGGGAACCACTCAAAAATAGAATACTTTTCTTTCAGTGAACGGAGTGTAAGTTAGCGGGGGCCGAGCCAGAGCAGTGAGGGGAAAAGTAGTCATCACATATGGCGGCGACGCTACCAGCCTATCACGAGGCGTCCTATACAATCACCTAGTCATCACATATGGCCGCCACCACGGTTTTACGGTGGCCGCCACCTAATTTCCCCTCACCGCGCTCGCTTGGGTCCCCTCGTCCTAAATCCTACATTACGCTCCGTCCATATATTCTTACGTCCATGAATGCAGCAAACGATTTCCAAACGCCTACATGAGATGGGAAAGATCCAGAAAGAAGGAAAATGGGTTCCGCATTGTTAGAACCCCGCGAGAAGTATCGAAAAGATCTCTTGTATTTAGGTCTAACAATAAGTTGTATTAGTCTAAGAGAGCACACGGCGCTCGCGTATGTCACAGGCATAAGCTTTTGAGTTTTTCCCCTCTTGAATACAGCTTGCCTATGTTCTTCTTCTCTCCCCCCCTTTTTGGCCTCGCGACACTCGCCGTGCCAGTGCGCTACTCGATACACGTGTTCTCCTGTATCCGCGGACAAGCGATAGTTGCTTTCCGTACTAATTTGTTATACACGTAATACAAGTACTTGTATACTAAGTCGTGTGTAGTGCTTTCAACAGCCTAAATCCCTGTCACGCATGAACTCACTGAAACCAACAAAAATCACCGAGTGGCAGCGTGTCTTTCTTTTCTCAATAAGCAGCGTCGGAAGTCTTTCTTGTGGAAAATCGTTATGGGCGATGAGAAATGGATACTCTATGACAATCCGAAACGCAGAAAGTCATGGGTAAATCCCGGCGAATCATCAAAATCGGTTGCAAAACCCAATCGCTTCGGAAAGAAGGTTCTTCTCTGCATTTGGTGGGATATCGGGCGTGCTTTTCCACATAGCACGTAATATTACGTAATATATCAGCAATATTATAATATTGAAATAATATTACATATTACAGAGTAATATTACAGTAATATTACTGATATAATACATTTATATAATACATTGTAACATTACATTAATATTACCAGAGAGAAACCTGAGAGCGGCCATGCCGTAGGGTTTACTTGGGATCGATTTTCGCCACCAGTTGTGGATGTAAGAACTACGGAGTCACATCCACTTATCGACACAGTCGATAAATATAACTTTTTGGTGCGTATCCGTGCTACATCTACGTTTCGACATTGTCGATAAATCACATTTTGGTTCGTGTCCGTGCTACATCCACTTAATTTTTTTTTTATAAAAGAAAATTTAGATAATACCGACACTGCCGATAAATCTCTTTTTGGCGTATTTGGCGTGCTATATCCACAATTTATGGATGTTAAGAATTTACAATAAAATCATGTGTGTACACGTTATGGAATTTGCAATAAAATTTGTATACATACATTATGTATCTCTATTCTAATGTACGTTGTACACCAAATATACATATACTGTTAATGAAAAATATATGAATATATTCCATTTATATAACATTCTTAAAACAGTTCTAGAAAATGAAATCCGTTAAATTAAGAAATATATCACGCAATTTGATATTAAAATCTTGATAATAAATAAAAATCAAGGTTTAAAGATTTTAAGATTAAAATAAGTTTTAAGATTTTTTGTTCTCATTATGAGAGAAAAATGATCTTGATTGATTAGATGTTTATAGTCCATTAATTTGTATTTAAATCGTTTTGAATAACATTTTAAAAACTTCAATAAGATCATGTTTAATTTACATGTTAAGTTTATTTATATGTTTAATTTATATGTTTAATTTATATGTTAAGACTTAAGAGAATATTGATTGTGAGATTGATTTATGATTGATGTATCGAATAATTTATATTTCGGATCGGGGGGGGGGGGGCAGGGGAAAGGGAATTTTAAAAAATCGCGTTTCGACAGGTCAGTGTATGGTCGACAACCCGTATCGACGCACTGTCCCGAAAAGTCGAAATAGACGCGTAAACAACATCTTAACTAATATATGTTATTGCGAACAATATATTACCTACAGCCCCAGTGGTCAAGCTGGTTAAGACGCCCGCACGGATTGAGGGAAGTCCCAGGTTCGAATCCTGGTAATATTTTTCGCAATAAGAATTTTAATTGCCAGATACGGTCAATAAAAATCATTGATG
>NW_011965580.1:0-7187 GCF_000949405.1 Vollenhovia emeryi
TGCGAACGGTCTGAATTCCGTAATAATTCTGTGCGAACGGTCTGAATTCCGTGATAATTCTGTGCGAACGGTCTGAATTCCGTGACAATTCTTTGTAAACGGTCTGAATTCCGTGACAATTCTTTGTAAACGGTCTGAATTCCGTGATAATTCTTTGTGAATGATCTAGGTTCCGTACATGATCGGGGCGTGATCGGGCTAGTTTCCGTGAAAGCTCAGTAAGCAGAACGGTCAAGTTAGTAAAGCGTCGAGCATCATCCAGTTGAGAATGGCGAACGAGAACGCGAGCGCGTCAAAGTTAGCGTATCGAAAGCGTGCGGCGAAGGCTTCCATGACGCGGTTGGAAACATTCGTAAATAGCATAGAGCCTCTGTCGGTAGATGTCGAGGAGGTTAAGTTGAGAGTTGAAAAATTGGACGAGGTGTATGCCACGTTCTCGGAGATTCAAATAGATCTAGCCGCGAATGGTGACACGGCATCGGAAGCGGATCAGGACGAGGAAAATGAGGAGATTGAAAACAAATATTTCCGTTTAAAGGCAGCAATGAAAAGGCTGATGAAAGATGGGTCAGTCACCACAGATGAGGGAATGCTGGAGCGCACGACTATTGCAGCAGACGAGACGGGCATTAACGATAATGAGGGGTTGCGCGTTCCAGCTGTTAACGCTAACATAAACGAGGCATTGCGCGGTCCAGCTGTTAACGCTAACATAAACGAGGCATTGCGCGTTCCAGCATTCAACGCGAACATAAGGTTGCCGCGAATCGAGTTACCTAAATTTTCCGGTGCTTATGAGGAATGGCACTCGTTCTTCGATGTGTTTGGTTCCTTAATCCATTCCAATAGGGAATTGAATGACACTCAAAGGTTTCATTACCTGAAATCTTCTCTAAAGGGTGACGCCGCCGAGGTCGTGTCGTCATTAGAAATGACCGGTGATAATTATAGGGACGCATGGGCTAGGCTCAAAGAGAGGTACGACAACAAAAGATTGATACAGAATCACATCAAGGCGATCTTCGATTTGCCGGTAGTAAAGAGGGAGGACGGCGCTGCTATCAGGCAGGTGTTGGACGGTGTGCTGAAGCACACGAGGGCTTTGCGCGCGTTAGAAAGACCCATTGAGTACTGGGGCGATCTATTGATTCACGTTATTTCGGGCAAACTAGACATCAGAACGATTAAGGAATGGGAAAATTCGATAGAATCCACACGAGTTCCTGCGTTCGACGAGCTGGTAGAATTTTTAAAGAAACGATGCCAAACGTTAGAGGCCGTAGCTAAAATCGGTAAGGGTAGCAAGGTCGATTCCAGTGCCCAGTCGGGTAACGCGAGTAGAATTAAAGGTTGCAACGTGGCCGCCACTAAATTACAGTGTTCTTGTTGCCAGGGCAATCACAGCATTTACGCATGTAAAGAATTTAAGGGATTATCAGTGGATGAACGAGTTAGGCATATAAAGTCCAAGGGTTTGTGTTTGAACTGTTTGAAGTCTAAGCACATGGTTAAAGATTGTGCCTCAGGCGGATGCAAAACGTGTAATAAACGACACAATTCCTTGCTACATAAAGAGGGTGCTAAAGAAGAATCCACGGCCGAGTCGAAAGGTGGGAAAACTACAATCGAGTCGGAATCGGAGCGAGCAGGATCCGCTGCTTGCGGGCATGCTTGTTCGGCGTACCAAGGAAGTCAGATGCTGTTATCGACCGTGATGGTCAAGGTGAAACACAAAGAGGGTCATTTCGTACAAATCAAGGCCTTATTGGATAGCGGTGCGGAATCTAATTTTGTGACGGAATCGTTAGCCAGGAGGCTAGACCTTGAACTAAGAAGCGCTAACATAGAGATCACAGGAATCAATCAACAGGTGTCCAGGGCATTGACGATGACTGAGGTATGCGTTAGGTCGAGATTCGATTCTTACGATTTCAAATTGCAGTGCATAATTCTGCCCACCATAACGAGGAAGGTCCCATATATAAGATTTGACAAACGGTCATTCGGCATACCAAACAACATTAGGCTGGCGGACCCGCAGTTCAACATCCCGTCGGAAATCGACCTGGTAATCGGGACGGAACGATTCTGGGATTTAATGTGCGCAGGACAGATCAAGATGGGTCGGGGCAAACCGACGTTGCAGAAAACCATGCTAGGATGGCTGGTAGTCGACAAGATGCTACCAACAAGACACGAATGCAAGCAATACGCCAACTGCAACCTGAGTAGTACCCGGGATCTGGATGAGGCGTTAAGGCTATTCTGGAAGCTAGATAATGTGCCAGAAAGGAGTGAATGTAGTGAGGAAGAAGCGGCATGCGAAGAGTTCTTCAAAGACACGTACGGGAGGAATGAGCAAGGCAGATTCGTGGTTAAATTGCCGATAAAGGAAGGCGTTTTGGAGAAGAGCGGTGAGTCAAGAGACATCGCGCGACGACGATTTCTTTCGTTGGAAAGGAGACTAAACAAGGATGCCGAACTAAAGAATGAATACATTCAATTCATGAGGGACTATGAACGATTGGGTCACATGAAGGAAATACATGACGCGGAAGACAAGTTGAGAATTTTCCTGCCGCATCAAGCGGTCGTGAGAAATGACAAAAGTTCCACAAGAGTTAGAGTCGTGTTCGACGCGTCGAGCAAGGAGCGGAGGAATGTCTCTTAACGACGCATTACACAAAGGTCCAACATTGCAGTCGGATTTGTTTTCGCTTCTCGTGAGGTTTCGCTGTCACAATTACATTTTAACCGCTGACATAGTGAAAATGTATAGGCAAATTTTGGTTCATAGCGACCATACGCCCTTTCAGACGATCTATTGGAGGGAAGGCCCTGATCAGCCCTTGAAGACATACGAATTGTTGACGCTGACTTACGGGACAAAGCCTGCGTCATACATAGCCGTCAAGTGTGTGCAGCAATTAGCCAAGGAGGAAGGTAAGGAATTTCCGTTAGCAGCCAAGGTCTTGATGGAAGATCTGTATATGGACGATCTCTTGACCGGCGCTGAAACCGTGGAGGAATTGGCGTCCCTAAAGGAGCAGCTAGAGGCGTTGCTGAGTTTAGGCGGGTTCGCGCTGCATAAGTGGAACAGCAACGTAGGGAATCTGGGTGAGAAAAAGGCGTTCGATTTGGGTAGCATATTCAAGTCCGAACAGGAACGCGAAACAAAATTACTGGGAATAGGCTGGTCTCCGATCACGGACACGTTGCATTTCATGGCGGCAAAACAGCAGAAAAAAGGGCGAGTTACTAAAAGAGCAATATTGTCGGAAATAGCTGGATTGTTTGATCCTTTAGGCATAATAGGTCCAGTTATCACGTCCGCGAAGATTTTAATGCAAGAGTTATGGATCTGTAAAGTGGGATGGGACGATTCCGTGCCACTGAACGTTCAGAATTCTTGGTTAGCATTCAGGTCACAGCTGTCCGACTTACATTCAACGAAAATACCTAGACTGATAGGCGCGATGGATGTACACAAAACGAGTTTGCACGGATTCAGTGACGCGAGCGAAAAGGCGTACGGGGCGTGCATATACATATATGGTGTGCGAGAATTCCAAATCGAGACATTAGTTCCAAGTTAGTATGTTCCAAGTCCAGGGTAGCACCATTGAAGGCTATGTCCTTGCCGAGGCTAGAATTGTGCGGTGCGGCATTACTGGTTAGATTAATGAACAAGGTGGTCGAAGCCTTGAAGATCGAAATAGAAGAGAGACATTATTGGACAGACTCCAAAATTGTCCTGGCTTGGATAGGTGCACCTTCAAGGAGGTGGCAGACTTTTGTGGCTAACAGAGTAAGCGAAATTCAAAGCAGCTCCTCTTCTGGCGAGTGGCATCATGTGAAGTCACGAGATAACCCGGCTGATCTAATATCGAGGGGGTCAACTCCTATGTTCTTGAACGAGTCTACATTATGGTGGGAGGGTCCGCCTTGGCTAAAGACGGCGAGCCAATTTCGAGACGCGGAAACCCTTGATGTGAGTCTGAACTGTGTTCCTGAGCAGCGTAGGCGGGTGCCGGTAGCAATAGCATTAGTCACTGCGACTGTCGTAGAATTTGAAAGATTCTCTTCTTATCCTAGGCTGCTACGCGTGCTAGCTTATGTGTTAAGGTTCGTAAATAAGTTAAGAAAGGACGAAAGTGTTTATTCAGCTAGTCATATTTCGCCGGCGGAATTAGAGAGAGCGCGAAATGTGATAATCGCATCAGTACAAGCATCGACATGGATCGAGGATATCCAAAAATTGAAAGGAGAGCGAGAGGTTAAGAGAAGTTCCAAACTAATTAGCCTGAGACCATATTTGGATACGGAGGGATTAATAAGAGTGGGCGGAAGACTGGATTGGTCGATGCTGTCCACAGATGCAAAACACCCGTTGGTAATTCCTTCCGAGCATCATCTGACGAGACTGATCAACATGGACCGTCATGTTAGGTTGTTCCACGCAGGACTTGCGGCCACCTTGGCGGCGGTGCGGTGCGAGTTCTGGCCTATATCGGGAATGAGCACTGTGAAAAGGTACTTGGCTAAATGCGTTGTTTGTAGGAAGGCGCAACCCAAGCCCTATCAGCAGATTATGGGTCAGTTACCAGAGGCGAGAGTTCAGATATCGAGACCTTTTGCGAAGGTGGGATTGGATTACTGCGGACCTATCTTTGTAAGGGATCGCGTGCGAAGAAACAGTAAGCAGTACAAAGCTTATGTGGCCATATTTGTGTGTATGGCTACAAAGGCCGTTCATATCGAATTGGTGGACGACCTGACTACTGAAGCCTTCTTAGGATCACTAAAACGGTTTGAGGCAAGAAGAGGACTGCCGTCAGACATATGTATACTCGGACAACGGTAGAAATTTTGTAGGAGCGGAAAGAGAAATTCAGCAAATTCTCAACGACCCGCAGCTTAAGGAAAGGGTTCCGTAGCATTGTTCCAGCAACGGAATAAGGTGGCATTTCATCCCACCCAGAGCGCCACATTTCGGCGGCCTATGGGAAGCGGCCGTGAAAACGATGAAGCGACACTTGAAACGTACGATAGGAAGCGCGTCTCTTACTGTGTCCGAGATGGTAACAGTGCTGAGCCAGATCGAAGCGATTATGAACTCGAGGCCTATCACACCATTATCTGAGGACCGGCGAGATCTGGGGGTGTTAACCCCGGCTCACTTCCTGATAGGAAGTGCAATGATGTGCATACCTCAGCCTGACCTACAGGACATACCAATTTCACGGCTATCAAGGTGGCAACATGCTGAGCAAATCCGGCAGAGGTTCTGGTCGCGATGGTCAAAGTATTCACTTAACTACATGTCAGCAAAGATCCAAATGGAGAACTGCAAGACAGGAGACGGTGCAAGTAGGGCAGTTGGTGATGTTGAACGAAGACGAAGCCATGCCGTGCAAGTGGACGATGGCCAGGATAATGGACATACATCCGGGGGAAGATGGAGTGGTGCGTGCGGTAACGGTACGCACGGCTAAGGGCCAGTGCAAAAGACCGATGGTGAAGCTAGCGCCGATTCCTATTGACTGAGTCCGATGGTTTAAATGCGTACATAATCCTATTAGAGTTAAGCGTTAGAATTAAGTTAGTTATAGCCATGTATTATGTGAGTGGAAGTTGTGAGAGGTTATTGTAATGGGTTATGTTGAAAACTCGTTCCTTGTTTGTCAAGGCGGGCGGCATGTTACGGCTAAGTTGTGTAGCGATTGCTGCTTTAAGCGGCGTCCATGTAAATCGGCCCCCGGGGATGGCGCGACGAGCGGCGTGCATGCGGAGAGCACGCTCGGTTTTTGTTTTTTTTTGTTATAGGTATAAGCGACGACATGTTGAGTCGAGAGAGTTCGCTTTCGCCCTCGCACGAGTTCGGTAGCGAGGCGATTCACCGGCCGACAATAAAGTTCATAGTACAACTGTGTGAGTGAGTTTTATTTACGCGAAAAGACTGGTTCGTTTCTTCCGAAAGGAAGGGGCGATATTATCGAGACGGCGATACATCCGCCGAAACAACAGTATACATGCCGTTGTAAAAAATATCATACTCTTTCGCAGTCGACTGGATATTTTGCATCTAATGCAAAGAAAGCTTGAAAACACAGATCTACTGCATTTGGCAGATTTGTTAATGTATACTTAACGTCATTCACGAGAACATAAAAAGATGTAAGATTTATAAGCGAACCCACTGCAATCACTGATGGCTGAAGTGTTAAACCTACAGCTTGAAGTTTCTCTTTCCGTTGTTGTAATATAGGTTCTAATTGTGCTATATTCTGTAAAACATAAAATTACAATGTAATAATACACATTTAAATCTAAACATACGTGTCACAAATAGTAAGATAGTTTTTCTCAAACATGTTAAAAGGAACTTACAGGAATTCGACAGATAAAGCTTTCAGCAACTTTAACTTTCGAGGGTTTCCACTTCTTTTTGTTGCCTGTCTTCACATGGCTTGAATCAAATATATATGGTAAAATAAAAAGACTTAGTACATCAACTGGTACATCTAAAATATACACATAAATATACTTTTGTGTACGTGCATGTGTGCGTGTGTGCGTGTGCGTGCGTGCTTGCTTGCTTGTACACAGGGTGAGTCTTTCCATATCCGACAAAATTTTTGAGAAGGTAGAACGGATCGAGATGAACGGAAAAGCCCTGTACCATTTTGCAATTTTCGTAATAGTTAACGAGTAATTAATTATTAAAGATCGTTGTCTTAGGCCGGCCTACTACCCAATTCGAGCGCGTGGCAAGATGTGACCGCCCGGCAATCGATATTGCTATGCGCACATCTCGCCACGCACTCGAATTGGGCGGTAGACCGGCCTAAGACGACGATTTTTAATAATTACTCGTTAACTGTTACGAAAATTGCAAAATGGTACAGGACTTTTCCGTTTATCTCGATCCGTTCTACCTTCTAAAAAATTTTGTCGGATATGGAAAGACTCACCCTGTATATGTATTGTGCATAATACTTACCATGTTTTAGTTCACATAATGCTGGGCATGCTTGTATTTTTTCAGCTATTTCTATTATGTAGGGACAAATTTCGAGCCACTTTTTTTGGAAAATAAATTTCAGAAGACTTCTACCGACCTCACAACTACCGACTTCACAACAATTGACGCCTTTTAAAAAATTGTATATCTACTCCATCACGAG
>NW_011965581.1:0-7190 GCF_000949405.1 Vollenhovia emeryi
GTATATTCGGCCGATATCGCGAAAATGTATCGCCAGATTCTCGTCGATCATCGCGATGTCAATTATCAAAGAATTCTGTGGGCATCATTACCGTCGAACTCTCCAACCGAATATCAATTATTAACGGTTACCTACGGAATGTCATGCGCGCCGTTTCTAGCACTTCGGGTTTTGAAACAACTCGTCGAAGACGAAGGTCAACACTTTCCGCTCGCGATCCCTATTCTCCGCGATAATATTTATGTCGACGATGTGATATTCGGCGCCGATACTCCGGATGTTGCTAGGGAGAAACGAGACCAGGTCATTTCAATGTTGGCCAGGGGCGGCTTCAAACTTCGAAAATGGGCGAGCAATTCGCCCTCTCTTCTGGCCGACATTGATCTAGCGGACCACGGTTTGGCGGGAAAAAAGCCATTAGCTCGGGACGAGCAACTCAAAATTCTCGGCATTGGGTGGAGTCCCGCGCTCGACAGTTTCGAGTTTAGCGTTTCATTAGCAGCTACTGTACCGATCAGCAAGCGTACAATCTTGTCCGCTATTGCAACTTTATACGATCCACTCGGCTGGGTCACCCCGGCAACTATTACTGCCAAAATATTAATGCAGCAGCTTTGGCGCCTCAAAGTCGGCTGGGACGATAAAATCTCCGAGGCACTGCTGTCTCATTGGACAGAAATCTACTCTCGGTTCGCGTATCTCAGTCATGTAAAGATACCTCGCTGGTGCGAGATCGGCTCGGAGAAGGGGCACGCGGAGCTTCACGGATTCGCTGACGCGTCGAACAACGCGTATGCCGCAGCGGTCTATATTAAAGTTATCTCTGAATCGCGCGCAATTACGGTCACACTACTCGCCGGAAAATCTAAGGTCGCGCCTTTAAAACCGCTCAGCATACCTCGCTTAGAATTATCAGCCGCAGTGTTGCTCGCACGCCTTCTTGAATTCGTCCGTGAAACAAACGGGTATCACGACCTCCCGTGTTTTTGCTGGACGGATTCCACTATCGTTCTCGCTTGGGTGACGCAGCATCCGTCGCGATGGAAGACGTTTGTGGCTAATCGCGTCAACGAAATTCAGTCGCGCCTTCCGAACTGTCAATGGCGACATGTGTCAACCGAAGACAATCCCGCTGATTGCGCTTCGCGGGGGATATTCGGTGACGAGATCATAAATCACGCGCTCTGGTGGCGCGGTCCTCCTTGGTTGCAATTCGATCCCGATAAATGGCCGCGTCCCGATCCGCGTATCGCGCCGACTGCTCCTCTCGAAGAACGAATTGCTTCTCTGCAATGTTCTCAACGGCGTGATCCGTGGGATCTGGCCTCGAGATATTCCTCTTGGCCAAGATTAATTCGCGTTACCGCGTACCTCCTTAAGTTCACCCGTCTATGCCGATCCGTTTGTTCCCGTCGGAATGTTGACTGCTCATCGTCTACGCCGATGCCGAAGCGATATCCGATCGTCAAAGGTGTCGTACTGTCGGCATCTGACTGCAACGCAGCCAAGACCTTCTGGATCAGGCAAATCCAAGCGGCATTGTTTGCCACGGAAATAAATGCCTTGGCGAACAATCACTCCCTCAATTCAAGAAGCTCGATCTTGTCTCTTCGACCGTTTCTCGACCAGGACAAGGTTTTGCGCGTGGGTGGACGACTGAATAAAGCTCCCTTTCCTTATTCATTCCGACATCCCGTCCTCCTCTCGCATCATCCGTTGGTCACCCTCATTGTCACGCAGGCGCATTCACGCGCACTACACGCCGGCCCGCAACTCACGCTAAACATTCTGCGACGCGATTTTTGGATTATTCGCGCTCGGAGCCTAGTGAAAGCTGTTATTCGCAACTGTGTTGCGTGCGTTCGCGAACGTGCCGCGATACCGTCACAGGTCATGGGAGATCTCCCTGAACCTCGAGTGTCATCGTCGCTACGCAGTTTTTTACACTGCGGTGTCGACTACGCCGGACCTGTACAGATTCGCGCATCCGCAGGTCGAGGCATCACCTCGCGCAAAGCCTACATCGCGTTATTCGTCTGCTTGACCACTAAAGCCATACATTTAGAGCTAGTCAGCGATTACTCCACTCCGGCTTTCCTCAACGCTTATTCTCGCTTTTGCGCTCGTCGCGGTCTGCCTCAAGCTATGTACTCTGATAACGGGACAACTTTCGTCGGGGCTGACCGAGACATGACTCGAGCGTACCGGGCTGCTGTGCGAGATCCGAACTTTCTGAATATGACAGCCTCCGATAGTGTCACGTGGACCTTCGGTCCTCCGTCTGCGCCACATTTCGGCGGATTGTGGGAAGCGGGAGTACGGAGCGTTAAAAATCATCTGCGCCGCGTGCTGGGCGGCCATATGTTAACCTTCGAGGAGTTTTCCACCTTGCTATGTAGAATCGAAGCCTGTTTGAATTCGCGGCCCATCGCCCCTCTCTCCGATACGCTTGAGGACTACGATTGTCTCACCCCCGGTCATTTCTTAATCGGCTCAGCTATCACTGTAAACCCGGAACCGTCTTTGCTCGAAATTAATGAAAATCGACTATCACGATGGCAACTTGTCCGCCGCATGACTGAGCGATTTTGGAAATTATGGAGTACTGATTATCTCAACACACTCCAACAGCGAGCAAAGTGGCGAACGGTAAAACCGCAGATTACGATCGGGCGCCTCGTTTTATTGCGAAATCCCACATTACCGCCCTGCAAATGGGAACTTGGCCGAGTGACGCAGTGTCACCCCGGGTCTGACGGTTTCGTCCGCGTGGTAACAGTTAAGACCGCTACTTCCGAGTATCGCCGGCCGATTGTAAAGCTGTGCGTGCTACCTGTCACGAGTGAGACGACGAGCAATTAACTATTTTCGTGAACTACACATGTGTTAGGGGCACGTATGCTCCGTCATGGCGGGCGGCATTCTCTCATATCCTGACCACATAACGCTCAGATTCAAATTCGCTACTTTGATATCTCTCATTTTGACTCCCGTTCATGCCGTATTGTGCGTGCGCCTCCGCCGTCAGCGTTATATGCGTCTGCGTTCTGTCGATTGTGTGACATTATGTAATTATTTCGAAACTATCGTTCCGAGGCGGGCGGTATGTTCGAGAGTCTACCGCATTCTTTTGTCATTCGATCGCCCCGTCCGAAACACGCGGCGATCACGATTCTTGCCCGCGACATGGAACTGGCTGGCAGTCGCGCTCACGGGTCGAAAAGTACGTAGCCCGATCTTATTCGTCAATCATGCCGGGTTCCACGTCGCGGACGAGTGTTCTCGCAAGTGAATAACAACTTATTTACGCGAAAGGGAACGAACCCTTGCCGCGCTTCAATCAATCGCCTTCCGAGCCTCGCTCTATCACCATCTCGGAGCGACGCGACATATAAAAGTCATTTCGATACCGCTCACTGTCGTGCCGAACGGGGCATAGCTTGTCCCGCGGTTCTTTGTGTCGACGAGACGCCGAAATAAATTGTCGTGTGAACGTTTAAAAGGTTTCCTTTACTTTCTCTTCGCCTTCAAACTCCTCTCGCGAAATTGACTTGCGCGAGACTCACGGTGAGCGCTCAACTCGTGAGTGAGAATCGGCTATTCTACAACGAGCCGGTCGCGTCGCGATCGACGCTCGAACACATACTATATACAAATACGAGTATACATATTAATGTATGTGTCGCCTATAATTATTATATATATATTGCATATACATACATTTACATACATACGCATTGTCACGCCTTTTTCGATATTCGCCGGGCGCGACGAAGAAAGAGGCGGTTTACCGGACAATACGCGGCCGTCGCCGCTCCGGACGAATCCGCGGAGCGGGCGCGCGGAGTAACGGGTTGGGCGCCAGACGCGCTCGCGGGCGGCGTCGAATTTATATCGCGAGACGACTCCAAGTACGGGACTAGCGGCGTCGATCCGCTCGACGCGCGCCGTGAATCCGCCTCCTCGACGCGACAAGGGCCGGCTGCTCGTTACCGTCGGCAGGGTGGCAGGATCCCGTAATTACGGGCTCGCGGGAACGGGACGTCGGGACGGGACGCGACACACGCACACGCTTAGACGAACACACTAAAATAATCTCGACTCGGGTTAAGAGAGTAACATAGGCCGTTTAATAGATCGGGTACAAGAAGAAAAGAATAGGCAAGGGGCCTCCGCCGAGGCGAATTCGCGATCAGTCGGTCTCTCTAGCCTCCCCGCGGGAGGCTGTTCGCGCTCGCGACACGCGATTCGCGGCCGACACCCGGCGTGCCGGTCCGCTGCGAAAGAATTCCCCGGTGCGGGCAAAAAGGCGCCCGCTCGAACCACGGCGCACGGGGCGTCCGTTCTACGCTCCCCTCCGAGGTCGCAATAACCGACACCCGCCCGCTACGGTCGCGCGATAAGCCCACGGCCGTTCCCCGGGAGCTCCCGCGCTTGGCACCGCCGTTCCGCTCGCGACACGAAATGGCCGGCTCCGACTCCCCCTTGGAGCGGAGCCCCGACGGCCCAAAACACTAAAACGAACGCGGCGCGGTGCCAGAGCGCGAGCTAACCCCCTCGGAAGCACGCGGCTTTTACATGAATATTTCCCACGAGGGCCACCTCACCGGTACGCTCCTTGAATCCCACGGCGCGGTCCCGGTCGGCACTCATCTCCTCGATCTCTCGCCACGGGCTCGGCACTCAGATCGCCGGCTCGGTACGCGCTCTCCGACGCGAAGTTACTCGGGCGAGGATCCGCGAACGAAAGCGGAAGATCCGGCGCGAGCGGGTCGATCACCCGATCGCTCGTTACGACCGCGAAAAGGGGCTGCGCGAGATAGCGGCGCCGCGGATCCGCCAATCCGTGGGCCGCTCGCCCGGCGTGTCGCCGGGCCCGCAGGGGCGCTATCGCTGTCCGCGCGCTTCCGGGTGCGAAATTCGCCCCGCGCGGCTCGCAGGGCCGGGGCGGTCGATCCTGGGCCCGCTCTCCGGCGCGTTGGTCCTCCGGCTCCGCCGATCCTCCGGACCTTCCGGGGCTTCCGCCCATGCTCGCCCCTCGGTTTACGGTCCCGCCGGCGCCTCGTCTCTCGCCCCTCAGGCGCGGCTCCGCGTGTTCGGGCCCCAGGTCCCAGGGCGGCTCGGCTTCTCGGCGTTCGCCGCCCGTCGGCGCCTCTCGCCCTCGCCCCTAGACTCGCTCCTCGCTCCGTTTGGTCCCCTGGCTTCCCCGCGGCCGCCGCTCGCTGGCCTCCTCGCGCTCTCGCCCCTCAGCTCTCTCTCTCTCGCCACCTCTCGGCCACGCCGTCCGTTGGTCCCCTCGCTGGTCAGGTCTCGGTGACGCTCGATGGGCGCGTTACAAAAATTAAAAAATTCTCGGGTAAGCGGGCAAGTAAAAAAAAGGTGTGGCTGCGACCCCGGGAGGTTTTCCTACGGCCTCGCGCGGCCTCCTCTCTTCCCGGGCGGACCGACACCGCGCTTCGGGACGGCAGCGGGGAGCTGGCACGCGGCAGCTAATCCGCCACGTCACAGCATATACATACCTCCAAATGCAAGAACTTTGATTACCGTCGTAGTCCAATCCTTTTTCGTTAACGTTTTAATGATTTTTTCATTTTCATCGCACTTTTAATTTCACAAGAGGGCCATGATATTTGAACAGACTTTCCTTTATTCACTAGTTCTTGTAACATTTCATCATCGCACATTATTGTTAACCATTCCCTAAATCCCACGGCGTTACTAATATTTTCATTGACAAATTCTACAAGTAAACAATTGTCGTTATTCATTATTAGATACAAATAACAATAAAATCTCAAACCGAGAAAAATAATTGCACTTTCAAACAATTGGGATGCCGTAAGTCTCAAGCACTGTCGGAATTTCGTGGGAAATGGGAGCCCCTTCCACGCTAACCATTTCTCACTACAACACATACGTAACATTCGAGCCGCCGAAGCTCGCCAATCGAAGTTCGCCGAAGAGGCTTCGGATTCAGCGGCTCGGCTGCATGGATATGTTACGCATGTGTCGTAGTGAGAAATGGTTGGCGTGGAAGGGGCTTCCATTTCTCACGAAGTCACACCACTGTTGCCGGGCTGCCGGTCTGCCAGGCAATGTTACGTCAACATTATGGCCGTTCGTGTTGGCGCCAGTGTTGTGTTTTCGAGCCCGCGCACGTAGCGTTTTCCCCCTTCATCTACGCGGAGGGCTTGAATGCTCAAAATCGCAGCAGAAATAGCAGGAATAGCGCCCGATCACATGTTGGTTCGTGTTGGTGAATAGTGAATGCTATAAATCAGTGTTATTAAAGTGTATAAACGGTAAAAAATGGACACACACAAGTGCATCGGGTATTCAATGAACAGTTATTGCAAATTTTATTGCAAGTTTTTTACGTTTTTCATATTCGCACATTGCCATGAATATTCGAGGACCATACAGAAAATACCTTCAAGGTGCAAGAGAAGAAGTTCCGGTAACAACTATTTAATCTCGACGAAAGAACGAAATTCAAGCTGAATTGATCTTCAATAATCAGGTACTTACAAAAATAAAGAAATTAAAATTATACATATATACAATATACAAAATGTGCCAAATCTCTCGTGCCATCCGTTAATGGCGTAGATTCTGGAGATTATTTTGAGACGAAAATATAATACCAAAATGCCGATGCTATAATAATTTTCAAATGAGAAGTGTTCAAAGTTGACCAATTTGAAATTGAAATTTAATACAACATAATGAAATTGTCCGAAATTCGCACGTTGAGTCATGTCACATTGTATACACAGTAATGAAGGTGCTTAATCAAGCGTCTCTTTCTATATAAGTTTTAAAAATAGAATTGATGTGCTTGAGAAAACATCTTCATTACTGGGACATCCTGTGTATATCACGAGACACGGTAGTGTCTCGCGCCAAGTGTAAGCGAAGCTAGTACCACGCGCACGAGACCGACCGTGTAAGTTTACGCGAGTACACGACTTGACGGGCCCTCAGATTTTTTTTTCTCAACAATGGCTGATCCCACGAACTTGAGACTGCGCTTAATCGACAGCTTGGGTACGATTTGCATAATAAAACTATTTTTACTTTTTTCCTACGTGCTCCATGAGTAGAGATATTGCAATGCAAAGTCCAGGAGTCTGAATTTTTCTGAATTTTCACGTAATTTTTTAAGAAACGTCGACATCGTGGTCGCCGTC
>NW_011965581.1:11301-14359 GCF_000949405.1 Vollenhovia emeryi
TTGTATTAAATTGTCTAAACCGCGGGCAACGGGCGTCCGCGGGCGCCCAGCCGGCGGGCATGCCCCCACTCCAACGGGCAACGGGCGTCCGCGGGCGTCCAGCCGGCGGGCATGCTCCCACTCCAACGGGCAACGGGCGTCCGCGGGCGCCCAGCCGGCGGGCATGCCCCCACTCCAACGGGCAACGGGCGTCCGCGGGCGTCCAGCCGGCGGGCATGCCCCCACTCCAACGGGCAACGGGCGTCCGCGGACGCCCAGCTGGCGGGCATGCCCCCACTCCATATGTAGAACCTCAACACAAATATTTATTTCACAAATATTTTTTAAATAGAACATGCATATAAGAAATATTGATATCTTTGTAAAATGTAACACGATATTTGCTGAATGTAGGTAATTTTTATCAAAAGTAGATAAACCATTTCAAAAGCGAACCAAAAAGCTCAGAAAATTTTTGAGTGACTAGTAAAATTAGATTCTCTATCCGGTTTATTAATCGTAATTAATATATGATATTTAAAAAACCACCCTATATGAAGCAATTGTGCAATAAATTATTGTATATTTAAACAAATGTATATTTTAATCAAGTGTATACATATTTTCAAGAAATTATGTAAGTATAATAATTTATTGACTATACATTTATTGCAGGAAGAAAGTAATGCAGTAGAGAATTTAATCGACATGCATGATGAGGCTGTTCAACAATGTGAAGAAGAGATTAATAATAATTCTTTATTAGATGAAAATAATAGTAGCAATGATGAAACTTATAACAACCAAAATGATGAAGAAAATATTTTTCATGATGACCCAGCAAACACCGAATATAACTGCTATATAACATGGAAGTAACAAGTAATATAACAGATGTTACATTCTATTTACATAATAGTTACGTAACATTACTTTGTATATGTAATATAACTGAGTTATGAAACTATTATATTGCTTTGTTATTTACGTGTTATAATAAACGAACAGTAATATAACTGTAATGTCGCACGTGTTATATAACAACTGCTATATTTATATTATATATATAATTGATTTTATAATAGAATTTAATTGAATTATATATATATATATGCGGGACTCGCTATGTTCCGTGATTTTTATCAGAGGTAATCCTTTCTGAACAATAAGTAAACTTTTTCGAACTTAACATAAAATTATGGAAATAAGTATTTTCATATTTATGTAATATTAATTTTATAGTGATGGCACGGTTCCTCACGTTGCTGCGCCATCACTCGCGTTTACGCGCGCAGCGGCAACTACGCCCCTGATTGGTCGCTTGACTTATTGTCGGCGCCTGAGGGTGCAAACAGAGCAGAACGGTGTACGCGGAACATCGCGGAACGAGCGCCTTGACCAATCACGAAAACAGTGGAACGCTCGTGATTTTTTGCGTACACCGTTCCGCTCTATGAGTTTGCACCCTGAGCCTCAAGTATGCGCTGCTTCTCGTTTAGCAACAGGGCGGGCGGCCATTAGTCATTTCGGGTCTCGCCGTCACGCGATCCGGTCGGCGGTCCACGTGCCTCGTTGCAGGGGCGATTGCGGCTGTTCGGTTTGGATCACCGGATGAGACACATCATCGGGTGAGTCGTTCGCGTCACGCTATCACTCGAGCGTTCCAAAGTGTACGCGCTTGATAGTAAAATCGAGTCTTGTGCCTATCTTGTGCCTATCCTATAGGCCGATTCTGTAACTTTTAACGACATGTCGATATCGTTAAGTTATCGGTGCATAGCTTTTCTATTATAGGTTATATCTGTGCAACGACAACTTAACGATATCGACACTATTATTAGTCGGGATATTGGCTCCCGGCTCCTTCAGGGGCCCGATTCTTGAATTTATTCGAAGAAGAAACGTATACGAAAATTCTGCTGTGACAGAAAAGTTGAAAGTCGATTGGTTGAAGCCACGCGAATAGCCGATCAACTTGCAACTTTTCTGTAAGAGCAGAATTTTCGCATACGTTTCTCCTTCGAACAAATTCAAGAATCGAGCACCTGGGCCGATACGGCCACGACGAACCAATTGCTGTAGATTCAAGTTTTACTTGGTATACAATGCCGGGGCCCGACTATCGGACCTCGCGCAGGATGATGCAATCCTGCAGGATCAAAAATTATTCTTCTAAGTTAGAAGACACGCGGCACTTTCGACGTCCCGAACGGAACTGATATCGACACTGTCGTCGTTAAGAGTTACAGAATCGGCCTATTGTGCCTAGTTTGCGCTCTCAACTTCTCTTAACTGTACGGTTTGGACGGCCTATCCCATTCCGTTTCACACATGATGCACATAATTCATCATTTATCCTTGTTTAACATTTGGTGAACAACAAGGATAAATGACGCATTATGCGCATCATGCGTGAAACGGAACGCACCCAGAATCAAGACCTTTCTCAATACGATTATATACAAGTATTCTCTTATATAAAATTCATATGTTGTAATGCTTTACAATGTTAAGGACTGCGACGTTGTATCGCAGGGTTACAGTATTCTACTACGATAAGAACTGCAACATTATATTGAATCACAATACTCGTTCCAACAGTTCAGACTTTAAGGGGGAGGGGGTAAAGATGGCGAGGAGGAAAGACATACAGTGAGAAGGCGGAGTGAAAAAGGTAGTGAAGGGAAAGGCTGAAGAGGAGTGATCGGGAGACGGAGGAGGTGATGGAAAGAGGAGACGGAGAAGTGACAGTGGAAATGGAGGAGAGAAGACAAAGTGAAGGATAGGAGAGAAACTGAAGTGGAAAGTGAGAGGAGCTGGCATGAGTCGGCAATCAGGAACGGAGAGGACGGAAGTGGTGGGGGAGAACAGAGGTGATCGAGAATCGATACGGAGAAGGAAGAGGATTGGACGGGAGGTTCGAGAGATCGATAGAAGCGGAGGTGGGGAGTGCTGAGGCCGAGTGCGAGAGATCGATGGACGGGAGAGAAGGCGATTGGTAGGGAACGGAGCGGATGGAAGTGATCGATAGTCGAGCGGAAAGTCGACCGGCGAGAGTGCAGGAAGGGAGCTGGCAGAC
>NW_011965582.1:0-7190 GCF_000949405.1 Vollenhovia emeryi
CAGTATACAAAATTTACACTATTATAATTATTTGACTCTCAGGATCCAAGTTCGACCGACATTGACCGTTTGCAATCTTACTCAATATTCATTCACTCACTCACACATCGCACGTACGCAAGCACGCTCTCTCTCTCCCCCCTCTCTCTCTCTCTCTCTCTCTCTCGCTCGCTCTCTCTCTCTCGCTCGCTCGCTCGCTCGCTCTCTCTCTCGCTCGCTCTCCCTTTCGTGATGCAAGTATATTATACAATACAACTATTTTCCCACCGGAGATAATATGCAGAGTAAATATTTAAAACGATACTAACCTCTTCTTCCAGCCTTCTTGTTTACGAGCAACGAAAATACAGCGCGAGAGAAAGAGAGTACGATATGACGGGTGAAAAACGGAGAATATGTTTTGTCCGCAGCTGGCTGAAGCTTTCATCGCACACGTACATACGTCCTCTCTCTTTGTGTGGTCACACTCACTGACACTCACTGGTATACATTTGTATATGTGTGTACTATTGCAGCGCCATCTGTTGGAAGAGCTGGCACCTAGTCACGGCCATTCCGTGACGCATCACGAGCATAAAAATATACGTATTTGCCTAAATAAAATTGTACACCTAACTTTCTTCTGAGGCCTTCAATCTTAGTTTTTCTGATTTGACACTATTCCCTGATGTTAAACGAATAGCATGGTGCTTTCGATTGGTACAAATAAGCCAACGTTCTTCGAAAACAGTCAGCTTACGTGCAACAACAAGTTATTTTTTATAATTTTATGTCGTTTTTAGTCTCAAACTGACCAGCTTGCTGGCTCTTTGAGTATGTACTTTAAGCACGTTAAAGGATTTTTCATTCTGTAAAGCCAATTCGAAATGCGGTGAGCAACACTACATGTCGGTAATTCTAGTCAGTCCAGCATCCCCTTAATTCTACTTATAACAAAGTTAAATTTATTAAAAACCGAATAGCGATTTGAGATCATTGAACGTAAGCTTCGAGGCTGTGTTGCTTTTATCGCCGCTTAGTACATTTTGCGCTATCTCGAGTTTTTTTTCTTGCAACGCTTTAATACGTTCTTCTCTATTGTATTAGCACAAATAAATCTGAAATGGAAACGCAAAAATGTTAATATAAACTTTTGCACGGGGCTTACGCATGTGGAAATCAACAATGATGTTACTAACTTGTAGATGTAGACATGTTATTCACACGGGATAAGAAACCAGCATCCACGTTTTCCGTATCCATTATACCGCTTTCCTTCACGTCTTCCTGATCCAGCATCGAATGGATTAACGCTGGATGACAACATGCCTGTCGTAGTCGTAGAAAAAGTACCAAAATCTCATGTGTCTTGACATCGACGTGCGAGGCCAGCAATTTGCTCTGTGCTTTCGTGAACTGATTGTTCTTGAGAGAGGCGGCGGTACAGCAGTGAAAAGTAAGCAGTAAAAAGAAAGTCATAATCTTTACTTAGTGTAAAAGCTAAAGTACAGGCATAATTTTTAAAATATTTATAGTACTGGTCGAACTGCGCTCTAATTCGACGAGAGAAATTGTCAGAGGTGAAGTAAGAGTAAGAAATGGAAATGAATCATTTCTTTACTCCTACTCTTACTTCTTACGCCAGGCTTACCTCATCTATTGTAGACGATCCTTTTCTCACTCCTATTTCAGCTCTCAAGCTTACTCTCGGCGAATCAGGACGCCATCGTGGCCAGTGTTATATTTAAAAAATTATGCCTGTATCTTAGCTTCGTTACACCAAAAGCTAAAGATTATGGTTCTCTCTTATTCCTAACGCCAGGCTTACTCCACACATTGTAGATTGACACATAAAAAATCCAAGTTGACTGGTTACACATTTTTCGGAACTAAAACTTGAACACAGTTCTTGGATTGTGGACACAAGACTTTACACACATAAAGCAAAATTTTTTGCTTAAACAAATATCGTACCATAATTTTGCTACTGGTGGTATAATTTTAGTAGCACGAGAGAGAGAGGCGGCGGTACAGCAGTGACATGCATTTCACTTGACAGTTTGACAACACGAGTGAAGCAAGTCACAGGGAATTGTCATTGACAACCAACAACCAATTAACATCGCGGAAAAGCGACAACAATATCAATAACATGCCTTTTTTAGATAGGGATTCTCTTATTTGATGGTATTTTACATCTATGTGTTTACTCCGGTTGTGCAACGTATAGCCATTGTTCCGGATTCATTTCTGAATCTCGGTCAGTTCGTTGCCGGCGTGATGGCAGCATCAGCCGGGTCGGATCGTGCAGCGCCGCAGGAGCGCTGCGCGCGCATGCCCGATCGTGACTCGAGGCGACGGCGCTTCGTCACGTGCGTCACCGACGCTTTTTGGCTCATGGCAACCGTACCGAGTACACGCGTCGTGAAGTGCGGAAGATCTTTGTAGTGCTCTGGTGGACTTTCTCATCCGAGAACTGACTCAGTGTGAACATTCAGTGAACACTTCGCAGTGCTACACATTCAGGACATACGATACAGCATCACCGGCAGCGCAAGCTCACCACGCTTCGCACGCCGGCGTAGCGTGGACACGGCTCACGGGCATCCGCATTCACGAGGCCGGCTTTAGATAAATACTATCGACCCGTGCAAGTGATTAAGAGACTTCTCATCCCCGTTCTGTAATTGACTACTCGAACTGTAAGCTTTTATACTTATTAAACTGACACGGTATTTTACTCAAACGCCAAGAGTGTTCGATCACGTGATTACTACCCTCGCACGCGTGCATCCGTTCCCCGAGTCTCTCGCCGCAAAGCCCTCTCACCCTGCTTCCATCCGCAGCGGTCCAGCGAGCTCTCCCAAAAGAGAATCGCCAACAGCCATTACATAGCTTTCCGGCTCCTTGGTTATCGTTGTAAATTGTAACAGTTCCAATATTTCCGGACAGTTCGGATAAAAGTCCTTTCAGAAACACACCCTCTTTTCCACATTCACTTATGGCTACATATTCAGCAAAAGTTGTACTATCAGCAACAGTCACAGATCTTTGTTTTTTCGCCCTCCAACTTATTGCACCATCCGTGAGTTTGAATACATATCCAGCAAAGGATCTTCTATCTACAACACAAGTACCGTAGTCTGCGTCAGCATACCCCTCTAGTTTGCAACCACCCTTGGAAAATTTAAGGCCCATACTTGTTGTCCCTTTTAGATATCTAATTATTCTCTCAGCGGCTTTAAAATGTTCTTTACTATTACAGTTGTTAAATTGACTCATGTAGCTTACAGCAAAACATATGTCCGGTCTAGTTCCTACAGACAAGTACATTAAAGCCCCGATCAGTTTTTGATATAACGGACTTTTGTCAACATCATCTACTGACTTATTCAATCTTAGACCTAGTTGTAGAGGTGTTCGCGCGGGTTTACATTCATTCATGCCAAAACTTTTGATAATATCTTTAGCGTAACCTGATCTAATTTGATCGTATGTGATTTTCTATTTCTAGTCACTCTCACACCCAAACACTCATTTACAGCGCCTAAGTCTCTAATTTTGAAACGCTCTGACGTTTTCTCCTTCAGTTTATCTGTCTCCTTTTCGGAATTTGAGAAAATATAGAAATCATCTACATGCAAACCAATTACAATGTAAATATCACATTCTTTTTTAATATAAACACAAGGGTCATATTCTGATCTTTTAAATTCTTACTCAATTAACATATTGGCTGAAGAGGGTCACATATAGTGACCGAAACGTTTCGTTTTATTTATTATATATTAATGTATCACATGTAAATCGTTTAAATAAGTTATTTTAATATATGACAATTACCGAAAACCTGGTACTGGCTCACATTGCCCTAATCCGTCTTCTTTGACTTAAACACATTGATTATTGCGAAGACTGTAATTAGTATATTTTATCGGAGCCTTAATTTTATAATATAATTTAATTACTCAATTAAAAAAACATGAACTTTATCATTCCAGGATTTAGCTGCCTGTTTGAGACCATATATTGCCTTTTTCAATTTACACACTTTATCCTCATCTCCATCTTTGATAAATCCTTCAGGCTGTTCCATAAATATTGTTTCCTGCAGGTCACCGTTTAGAAACGCAGTCGTTACGTCAACATGATCTATTTCTAGATCCAATTCTGCAGCCAACGCAAAAAGGATTCTAAGAGACGAGAGTCTAATGACCGGTGCAAAAATTTGATCATAATCCCTACCAGGCACTTGCGTAAATCCCTTCGCTATAAGTCGTGCTTTATATTTTTTCGAGACATTAATTCCCTTTTTCAGTTTATAGACCCATTTACATTTAACAACATTTTTGTCAGAGGGTCTTTCTACCAAATCCCAAGTTTTGTTATCTATAAGGGATTTCATTTCTTCTCTCATGGCATTTTGCCATAGCTTTTTATCTGATCTCGCGCATGCTTCAGAGTAATTCTTGGGATACTGAGGTCCAACAACGAGGAAAGAGTACTCAAAATCATCATCTCTTTTAACCCTTCTAGTTCGTCTAGGATATCGTCCCCCAATTAAATTAGACTGGTCATCATTAGATATTTCAATTTCCTCATGATCTGAATCATCGTCGTCACTCAGACTTTCATAATTACTACTGCTTGAAATTGACTCATTTACACAGGTCTCTGATTCCGAATTATCATCTAAAACCGTGTCTGAATCACTTTCCTCACTGTTTACAGACTCAGATACAACTGTTTCTGTTGGATTGATTCTATCAGCAGAAACATAATCTGTGTTATTTATTTCGATGCCCTGACTGTCATTATTAGGTTTGTGAACCAACGAGCCAGCTATATCGGTTTCAAGAAAAACTACGCTTCTAGCAACTCTAATGTGCTTTGGATCATTCTTATCTACTAAGCGATATCCTTTTGTTTCCTCACTATAGCCTACAAAAATCATTTCATTCGATTTTTTATCAAGTTTCCACCTCTTTTCTTTTGGAACTTGGGCTTGGCACCCAAATATTTTGAGATTCGAAACATCAATTTTTGACCCAGACCATATTTCCTCCGGTACAGCATCTTTTACTGTTTCTGTAGGGGATCTATTTTTAAGATAGATTGCTATATTCATGGCCTCAGCCCAAAATTTCTTATCGAGACCCGATTCAAACAACATACACCTAATAACCTTTTCAGTTAGTGTTCTATTTGTCCTTTCAGCAACCCCATTTTGCTGTGGATTATACGGTACTGTGGTTTGATGGACAATGCCTATGTTCCTTAAGAAAGAGTTGGAATTCTTTACTTGTAAACTCTCCCCCGTTATCCGTTCTTAAGCGTTTGATTGATTTACCTGACTGTTTTTCAACCATTGCCTTGAAGAGGCGGAAGAAAAAGTTTCTGATTTATGTTCTAACAGATATCCAAAAACTTTTCTACTGTAATCATCAACAAAAATCAAACAGTATCTAGCTCCTCCCCAAGATGACACTTCCATGGGTCCCTGAATGTCACTGTGAACAAGATCTAGAACAGCTTTAGCCCTACTACCTTTCTTAGGAAAAGGTTTGACACTTTGCTTACCCTCGAGACAAGTTACACATACTTTGTTTTCGTCATCATGGAAGTTAATGCCTGTAACCATATCTTTCATTTTTCTCATTCCCCTTCTACTCAGGTGGCCCAATCTTTTATGCCACAATTCCTGATTGGAGATACGCGCAGCCGACACTGCCCTCACTGATTCCTGTGTTAAATTATCAACTATACAGGGTGTCCAGAAATTCGCGAAACAAAATACCATAGCAAGAAAGTCGTCGAAAAAGTAAATTAAAAAGTTATTTGCCATTTTTCGTTCCGAGCAGTAGTTTTTGAGATAAAAATTTTCAAAACAGGCAAATCATACATTACGGTTGAACGGAAACCTGTCCGTGAGTCGCGCGTCGATAGTATTAGTGATCGCTCACTTCACGCGCTCATGAACATTAAACAAAAGTTCGTGTGCGTGACGTCCGTATAATACCGCGTGGTGCGTGTAACATTTGTTGCAAATTAGATGATGCCGTTAATAAACAAACGTAATGACTAAGATAAATTTATAATTCATAAGAATTATATCACTGCTATTATTACTAACTTATGTACAATATTAATAAGAAATATGAATAAGGGAGTTGAATAATTGCAATCAATGAATAAGAGCGTTGAATAATTGCAATCAAGTGACACACATAGGAATCATTATTTCATTACAATAATTCCAATCTTTAAAATTTCTATCTTTCATTAACATCTACACTCAAGAGCATAATTAAAGGATCACTAAATTATTGCCGAAAAATTGTCGATTTTAGAACTGTTACAACTTCGTGAAAAAAAGAAATCGTGCAGCAATCACCCTGGGCTCATTTTAAAGGGCGAAGCCTCTACTTTAATCTTTCGCATGACGGTTGATTTTCTTCGAAGATGCTTTTACACTAATTGTAAGAAGCAAGGTGGGAATTGGAAGGATTTAAATTTCGAAAATTTCGCGAAATCAAAGAACACTACGGAGTTGCAAAATTAACATAAAGTCATAAATTAACATTAAACATTATGGTCAAGAAAAATTATAAGCATAAATTATTAGCATTAGCATTATGCTCACAGTAGCATTAAGGGGGCATACCCGTTTAAACCCTCGAAAAATTAGTACATTTTTTAGAGTTTTTGCAGCGACTTGATAAAAACTTATTATTTTGTTTAAATATTAATACTATTAAGTACTCAAATAAAAATTTTCAAAACATATAATTTGGTTGACCATATCTGGCAATTTTAATAATTTCGTATCGCTACGTTTCGACCATGGGTTTTGGTCCTTTTCACTGTATCAATCTGTAAAATTTAAAATTCCAGTTACCCTTGCTTGAAAAGGACCAAAACCCATGGTCGAAACGTAGCGATACGAAATTATTAAAATTGCCAGATATGGTCAACCAAATTATATGTTTTTAATTTTTGCTGGCGACCCTGAAGAGTTTCTGATTAGTTTAAAAATTTTCAGTTAAAAAAATTTGTTTTAGTTATGCGAATATTAAATTTTATTTACGCAGTAAAAGGGGTATTAGATTATTAAATTATAAAAGATTACACGGAAGTGCACTTCTCCCAAATAATTAAGGGATCAGGAAAAATTGTCCAAAAATAAACCAAATTTGAATAGCTGTAACTTA
>NW_011965582.1:12065-16502 GCF_000949405.1 Vollenhovia emeryi
AAAAAATTTAAAGACGTCTTCTCATGGATTCCCAGATGTTATGGTATCAGATAACGCAACAATCTTTACAAGTGAGGAATTAAAAGAATTTTGCCAAAAAGCAGGTATATTTCAGAAATTCATTGCCCCAGGTCAGCCTGCAACAAACGGATTAGCGGAAAGGAATGTTCAAACATTCAAAAATAGACTCAAAGCCATGATCGACGAACCACTATCAATTCAACATAAAGTCCAAGAAATACTTTTTCGATATCGAGCAACACCCTTAAGTAATGGGAAAACACCTGCAGAACAATACTTACAGCGACAAATTCGTATTCAACTAGACGCGCTTAAACCTGTCAAATTTCAAGTATCCACACCTTCAAAACTTACAACACGGCAATTAAGCGTGGGAGAACGTGTACAAGCACGCTATTACGCAAACAACAAAGCTCAATGAAAACTCGGAACGATCATCAGGAAATTCGGACAATTCCATTACCTGATCAAATTGGATGATGGGTATACATTCAAACGACACATTGACCAACTACGCGCAACGGATGTCCAACCAAAGAAATCCGTATCATTTGCACCAGAGTCTTCGGATGAACCAAATCACAATTCGAATAACAAAGAATCAGATTTAGGGGATCTAACCAGAGTTCCAGTCAATCAGCCAGAACAGATCGACCTCCAGGCCGGACTTCCAGAACCAGCAGCAGAGCGGAACCCAAGTCCAGATCCAGATCCAATACGCCGTTCAAATAGATCACGTAGACGACCACAATATTTACGTGATTACGAGAAGTAATAAAATAAGCCACCTGCAGTATTTAATAAGCGTGGGAGAACTATTATGACCGATGACGTATTTCGCGCACGTTGAAGGATGGCACTACGGTAGGCGGGTCAGATCATCGACTCGATGGCAGTTCGATAAGTTGTCTGTACGATTGAAAATATACGTCGTTATATATCAACACATATTAAGAATTCTTTCCCTTTCCAAGCGAAGCCTTATCCGACACCTCGAACAGACACGACAAATATGTATACCGTATTTCTTTCTTGCGTACATTAAGATAATCTTGAAATAAATATGGTCCCACGACTGTTTCGCCTACGATTCCTGCCCATATGTTTAATTTCCATCGTTGCTGATATGCGCGATTTCTTATTACGTGTGGATTTTGATCAGCCCAATAATGCCAATTATGCGCATTAAATATACCCTCCTTTGTAAATAATGCTTCGTCTTGTCACGTCCAGCGCACATTTTTCGCTGGACGTGGTTAGTAGCGGTAGTAATTGCCCACCCGATAGGTATCACTGGCGCGGCGCGGCTACTAGTGCGCAGCTACTACACGCGCGCAACACGTGATTAGCAGATATTCGCTCTCCTTCTTTTCCAAGTTTAACGATAGAATTAAGCGATTAATTGACGATAGCCGAGGCACCCACTATAACAGACGAATCCTTGGCGCCTCCGCTTTCGTCCCAGATTAATAAAAATTTAATAATAACGAACAATAAGCTAACATCGACGATTTCCGTGGAAGGAGTGAACTCCACGGGAACCGTTGATCACAGCCGCGTGCGAGGGCGCTATGCGCTTCCACCGGTAGCCACGATGGCAATCAGGACCATTAAAAATCGCTGTAAATAAGAGAAATATACCATTTATAGAAATTCCGGCGAAGCTTCTAGAAGGTTCGATGCCTACGTGACTCGACGCGATATAGCGGAACTCTAGGGAGAAAAACAAGGGATCGGTATGCGGATTAATTAATCGGCGGCGCGCGGCAAATTTAAAGCTTGAAAAACGGCATAAGGATGAACGGAGGCCCTTTGCCAAGGTGACCAAAGCTCAAATTGTTTAGAGCACCGGAAGGTGCAATAATTAGCACATTAAAGGAAAATTCCGAAGGGCCCCCGCTCATCACCACTTCCGCACTTGCCCTACAACCTAACAGTATATAAGCGGGCCATCGGAGCCCGAATTCGCAGTACGTTTTCCAACGTTTCACGAGACGAAGCTCTGTCCGAAAGCCAAGCCTCAGGAAAAGGGAAAAATCAGTAAGGAAGGCAAAGCTCTGCCCGACTATAACCCGGCGAGATAAAGTCTCTGCCTGTAGACGGAGTGAGTGAGAGTGTGATAACCGGAGTGAAAGTAAGTGGATTAATACAGTGACACCTAACCATCATTTAATATCCTGCCGTCGAGGTAATAATTAATTACTGTACGCGGAATACCTTATTGTCCGGTAGTAATACTCTGCCCCGCCTCCTTCGGCGACGAAAACTGTGATACCTCCACCTTTCGGATGCGCGCTCGCTGCCGGGCGTTCTTCTGATCCATCTGCCACCTTGGTTGCGCGCTCTCCACAGGGCGTTCTTCTAATCTTACCTCCACCTTTCGGATGCGCGCTCGCTGCCGGGCGTTCTTCTGATCCGTCTGTCACCTTGGATGCGCACTCTCCACAGGGCGTTCTTCTGAGACTCCTCCACCTTCGAATGCGCGCTCTTGCACAGGGCGTTCTTCGTTGGAACCGATTCACCAGCCCGGCATTAAGCACCCGGGTCCTATCTGAATCACGTATACCTTCGCCCCTCTTTCTGTTTCCTCACGCCTCGTACCTTTTGTTTTGTTGTTTCTTTTTCGCCGTCGTTTCCGTTCCCCGAGTCAGACCCCACAAAAGAAAAGGGGGCCTCATCCAGACAAATCACGACAATTTTTCCATCTCTCATTGCTACCGGCAATTTAACAGGGTCCCCTCGCTGTTAGGGAAACCTCGAATGGGCACCTGGCACACGGGGAAACAAACGAACTAAACAACGTTGTTCCAGATACGCATTGTTTTCGGAACAAGCATTTGAGCCAGTAAGGCATGCAAATAAGCACACACTCGGGCCACGACAGCCCCGGCATATTATGCCAATTATCAAGTTCCTTTTCTTTTTCTTTTCTTATAAGATCCGTGATAGCGGACAGGGACGATTTTGTTCCCCAGTAATATTTTACTTTTGTTTTCATCTTTCCTCCTTTCTTTCTTCAATTTGTTATTAATTCTGCTAACTCAAACACTCAAGTATCCTCGTTCGCGGTAGTTATAAAGTAATTAAAGTGGATATAGCGTTGCAATAGAGTACAATGATGATAGCAACGCAACTGAATCTCAGTGATTAATGCACGCTACTGAGTACTCCCATAAAAGCCAACGCTTTCCACCCACAGGTAAAGCAAACGGGAGGAGGAATATTGCGCAACCCGTGCAGTTCCGTGTGTGCCAGAGCAGGACACCGTTTACCTCCCCTCCCCACTAATTAACTTACACCTTCCCTCTTGTGTAAATAACCAAGCGTAACCATGAGTGCCTTCCGCAGGAAGCCCGATTATGGGCCGGTCCCGCCGCTCAGGGCGGCAGCGCCAGCTACGACGCCTAGTTAGGGCGCATCATCAAGTCCGGGTGTTTGACCCGCGCGTGTTCGACGTGTGCGCCCGAAAGGCCCCTGTGCCTGCACCCCGGGAGACGCACCTCCCGCCACCTCCTCCCCCTTACTCGCGACTTCCTTCCCCGCATTCTCAATCTCCTCCCCCATACCCTCAGCCTCCTCCTTCCAAGCTTCCTCCCCTTCACACGGAGAAACCCCAGGTTCGTCCTCCCCCGCCAAGTACCGGCGAGTATTGCCCCAAACGTGTGGAAGCCCCGGCCCCCGATCACCCCTCCTCCGCGAGCGCCGCTGGCCGCTATTCCGGGGCCTGCACTGTCTCCCACCTCGGTGAAACCAGCGACCGCCCGGGCACCCACCGCTCGCCCGCGAGTGGTCTCCGTGGAGCGCTTCCAAAGGAAGGTCAAAATCATCCTCCCTCGCGTCAACGCCCCAAAAGGGGCACGGAACATGCCGCTATTATAGGCCCCTGTTTCTGTCACACTGACACCCATGTACATACACACGAAATAAATCTATCATACAGACCACACTCACATACACACTCATTTTACACTCACAAGCCCGCACCAATTTTCAACCTCTTCTTTCTCTGCCTTTCCTCTTCTTGTCAGAAGATTTCTGACGCCCCCAAGCCAAAATAAAAACGCGGGACGTAACAGTCTGTCCAAAGCACGTGATTTATAAATGTATTGTCAGCTTCCACTTCATTTAAGAGCCATTGACAAAATTGCACGCGATTCGCGTAGTCTTGCGGCATCAATTCTTGCACTCTTGTAAAATGGTAAGGATGCATGTGTTCCGCTTGCAAAACATTATGTACTATCGTTTTGTTCAAACCCAATTGACGACTTACTCTTCGTACGCTTATTGTCGGATCTTGTGCTACTATTTGTAAAACGCGCTCTTCATTATGCACATTTCTGACAATTCTATCTCTGCCTGCATCAATACGAGGAGCAGGTGCAACACAACCATTTTCGCGCATTCATTGATCCAAAC
>NW_011965583.1:0-4811 GCF_000949405.1 Vollenhovia emeryi
CTAAGAGGGTTTTTTGAAGTTTTGCCCACCCACGCACCCACCCACGCATTCACACTGTTTGTTTGTTTGACGACGAACCCCTTTTACATTTGTGGACCGATCTTCTTGCAACCGGTCTTGAAATTTTTCGGAGAATTTCCCGAACCGGTGTTGCAAATTTTTCGGAGAAGAATTTCCCGACTGAGTTTTTAAAATCTGTGACACCCTCTGGAATGCCAGTTCATCGACTGAAAATAAAAATAAGTGCTACAATTATTCTATTAAGGAATTTTAATACCAAGAAAGGACTATGCAATGGCACAAGATTCATTGTTATTGATCTAAAATCTAATCTGATTCATGCTTTTACTAGCTTTTGAGCCCGCGCGAGGCGCGGGCGAAAAAGATAGTTTTGAATAGTCGCGAAAACAACTGGCTTTAGTAGTCGTGAAAACAACTGATTTCTTTTAAAAATAATGTAATCGTATTTTCAATTTTTCAATATTTACAAATATTGAAAAATTGAAAAAACTAAAAAATTTAAAGTTAAAAAAATTAAAAATATAAATTTAAAAATAAAAATTTTTAATTTAAGAAATAATTAAGAAAGACGGATGCCAAGCGGATTCTAAATTACAATTTTTGAACATAAAAGTGGCTATAACTCGGAAACGGCTCATTTCCGGACCTATGTTTGTATGAACTTTTTGGCTTGTTTTTGAGTCCCAAATCACCTCCCGAAGTGAAGTAGGCGATTTTTCGGACACCCTCTATAACGCGTATCTTTCTTCTACCGTAATCATTCTGTAAATACATCTCATTCGACCAATATCGTATCGACAGCACCGATGAAAAGAATAGCAACTGTTTAGAAATTTAGAAACTTTGTATCTATTCAGGCGAATTAAGGCCTGTGTCCATGATGCTAGTAGACTTGGTCCAAGTTCTAATTCCGCGAAATATGTAGATAATCAATTTGACTTCCGTTTCCGGCGCAATAAGTAGAGGACACGTGTCAGTAGCGCTAGGGAGATTCATAAAATATCAGAGGGTTCTAGACGAGAGTGAGGGGACAGGAGGAGTGTGCGTGGAGAGTGGAGTGGTGAGTGGGTGTGTGAGACAAAATTGGTTAAGAAAAGGGCAGTAGAGGAGGGTAAAGGGACAGCGAAAGGTAGGACGGTTGATAGGTGGGCATAGAGATAGAGAGAGCAAGATAGTAGGGAAGCGTGAGAGGCGTACGGGACGGGGCGACGACAGCGACGCTGGCGGTGGGGAGCAGGAACCAGGCGGTATACGGGACTAGAGCGAAAATTGCGGCAAAATCGAATCGAATAGGTTGCTTAAGGGATAGAGGAAGGGATGGATGGAAAAGAGAGCGCAGGGGGGATTGAGAGCGAGGGAGGAAGGGGGAGAATAGGAAGTATCGGAATTGTAGAGGAATTGACGAAAAAAAAGGGAGGATCTGGAGAAAAGTGGGGAGCAGGAGATTTTTCAAAGAAGTAAGAAGACGGGAAGATCGCCACCTAGGAAAGAAGGGACGGATATGATGTTAGAAGAGATCAGGGATGCATTGTTAGATTTAAAGAGGGAGGTGAGAGATCAGGGGAGGAGACTGGGGGAGGAGTTGGAAGAGATGAAGAGGGAATTCAGAGAACAGATGAAGGAGGGAAAGGAGGAGAGAGAAGTATTAAGAGGGGAGATAGAGAAAATAGAGGAGAGGGTTAAAAAGTTGGAAAAAAGAAGGGGTAATGAAAATAGTAGTGGAGAGAAAGAAGGGAAGGAGGGGGATGGAATCATAAAGAATAGATTAAAAGGAATAGAGAGAAAGTTGGAATTAAAAGAAAGAGAGGAGAGGAAAAGAAATATAATAGTAAGGGGATTGAAAGTGGAAGGGGGAGATAGGAGAGAAAAGGTAGAGGAACTTATGAGGGAAATAGACGTATAAGTAGATATTTTAGAAACTAAAAAGATTGGAGAGGATAGAGAGAAGGGGAGAGAGATGGTATGGGTTAAGCTAAGAGATGAAGAGCAGAGAGGTAAGACTCTCGAGAAGAAGGGTAAACTGAAAGGGAAAAAAGAGAGAATAGGGGAGGATCTAACTTGGAGGGAGAGGAAAATGAAATGGAAAATAGAAGGAATAGCGAGAGAAGAGGAGAACGAGGGGAAGAGAGTATGGATAAGATATGGGAGAATCAGAATAGATAATATATGGTGGAGATGGGACGAAGATGAAGAGGTGTCAAGGGATGGTAATGGGAATGTGAAGGAATTAAAAAAGGAGTATAAGGGGGGGAGAAGGAACGACAACATAAGAGGGAAAAGAGGAGGGAAGTGGAGGATGGCTGGGGAATAACTTTCTGGAATGTAGCGGGTTTGAATAATAAAGATGAGGAATTCTGGAGGGGTATAAAGGAGTGGGAGGTAATAATTCTAATGGAAACCTGGGCAGAGAAGAAAGCTTGGAAGAGGATTAAAAAAAGATTACCGCCAGGATTTGAGTGGGGAATACAATGGGCAAGCAGAACAACTAAGAAGGGAAGGGCGGCAGGAGGGATTCTGAATATTCTGATGGGAGTTAGAAAGGAGATCAAGGTGATAGGGACTGAGATAGAAACAGGAAAAGTAGGGTTCATAGTGGGTTCGGTGGAAAAGAATGGGATAATGTGGAAGATAGTGGGCGGGTACGCGGGGGAGGGGATAGAGAAGACATTAGAGGGGTTAGAGGAATGGACGGGAGGGGTGGTAGAAAGGGGGATAACGATTATAGGTGGAAGAGAAGATAGTAGAGTAGAGGGCGGGGAGGAAAGTGAGAATGAAGAGTAGGAATACCAGGCCGGGGTTCTGGACCATTTATTTAAACAATCATAAATCATTTTTTTATGTTCAAAAAATTGTTTCAATAATCATAAATCATTTTTTTATGTAAACAAATTGTTTAACAATAATAAATCATTTTTTTAATTGTGAAAATTTGTTTAACAATCATAAATCATTTTTTTATTATTATAAAAAATTGTTTAACAATCTTAAATTATTTTTTTATTATAAAAAATTGTTTAAACATACATAAATCATGCTTTTTTGTTACAAAAAGTTTAAATAATAAATTTTTTGTTGTAATAAATCTTGTTTTTTTCCTTGAACCAAAAAGGGGTTAATGAGGTAATAAATTATGTGTTTTTTTAAGAGAGTGGGAGAGAGAACGCAGGCGAGATATTTCTATCGTATTCTATAATATAAGCGTGGGAGGGGGGAGAACGCAGGCGAGATTTTTCTATCTTATTCTATATGCTGTCACGCGTTTTGCAATGTTCGCCGAGCGCGACCAAGAAAGAGGCGGCTCACGCTAACGCTACGCGGCCGTCGCCGTTCCGGGCCGATCACCGGAACGGGCGCTCAGACGGCCAAGTTGGGCGCCAGACGCGCTCGCGGGCGGCGTCAATTCCCTGCCGCGAAATACTCCAGCTCCCCGGGTGAAAACGGCGCCGATCCGCTTGGTGAACGCCGCGATTTAGCCTCCTCGACGCAACAGGGCCGGCTGCTCTCTACCGTCGGTGGAGTGGCGGAGTCCCGGAGTTACGGGCCCGCGGGAACGGGACGGCGGGACGGGGCGCGACACACTCACACTTAGACTAGCACACGAAATTAAGCTCGACTCGGGTTAAAAGAGTAACATAGGCTATTTAATGTATCGGACAAAAGAAAGAACAGAAAGGCAAGGGGCCTCCTCTGAGGCGAATTCGCGATTCGTCGGTCTCGCTGGCCTCCCCGCGGGAGGCTGCTCACGCTCGCGACACGTGATCCGCGGCCGACACCCGGCGTGCCGGTCCGCCGCGAAAGAATTCCCCGGTGCGGGCCAAACGGTGCCCGCCCGAACAACGGCGTACGGGGCGTCCGTTCTACTCTCCCCTCCGAGATCGCAAAAACCGATACCCGCCCGCTACGGTCGCCCGATAAGCCCACGGCCGTTCCCTGGGAGCTCCCGCGCGCGGCACCGCCGATCCGCTCGCGACACGAAATGACCGGCTCCGACTCCCCCTGGGAGCGGACGCCCGATAGCCCGAAACACTAAACGCGAGCTAACCCCCTCGGATGCACGCGGCTTTCACATAAGTAGTTTTCCCTTCGAGGGCCACCTCACCGGTACGCCTCCTGAGTCCCACGGCGCGGTCCCGGTCGGCACTCGTCTCCTCGGTCTCTCGCCACGGGTTCGGCACGTGCTCGGCACTCAGCTCCGCGGCACGCGCTCTCCGACGCGATGTTAATCGGACGAGGATCCGCGAACGAAAGCGGAAGATCCGGCGCGAGCGGGTCGATCACCTGATCGCTCGTTACGATCGCGAAAAGGGGCTGCGCGAGGTAGCGGCGCCGCGGATCCGCCAATCAGGGGGTCGCTCGCCTGGCGTGTCGCCGGGAAATATGGTTCAGAGAGGGCCTGTCAACCATCGACGCTATTAAGCGTGTCCAGGGCCTCTCTGAAGAGGCGACGTCCCAGGGGGGGGGGTGATGTTGGCTGTGTTGTTGGACATATCCAACGCTTTCAACACCCTCCCCTGGGGACGAATCAGGGAGTCGCTCCGACGCCGCGAGGTACCGCAGTATCTCGCCCGCGTCGTGAGCGACTGCCTGAGGGACAGGTGGGTCGAATACATCGACCAAAGCGGCGTACGCCGACGGGAGAGATTGCGCCGGGGAGTGCCCCAGGGATCGGTTCTCGGACCGTTCTTGTGGAACCTGGGGTACGACTTGGTGCTGCGTGTTCCTCTCCCCCCCGACTGTCACGTCGTCTGCTACGCGGACGACACACTCGTGACAGCCGGGGGCCGCGATTG
>NW_011965583.1:8081-15274 GCF_000949405.1 Vollenhovia emeryi
CAATGTATGCGTGAAGACAGTGTGTTCCGCCCCCCCTTCGGGGGGGCTCCACTTCGTTACAAATAACCCTACCCACCCTATGTCAGAGGTGTGGAGTGGATCTCGCTTCACGTGGAAAGTCGAAAACCCATGTTGTGTCGCTACATTTCGTCGGTATGACAGATTTCCTAACTCTAAAAGTTGTCAACTTTAACAATTAATATCTCGCTTCGCAGGGCAGAGCAACGATTTTGTCTGAGGAAAAAGTTGTTTCTCGTTGAAAAACGCGTCGAATGAGACCAATTTGATTGATTTTGGAGATGGAGCAGCTATACTGAAGAATTACCATATATTTATTATTTGTATCCTTTCTCAGCCTGTATCTCCGAAACTATTTGAGTCCGGCCCTTATATATATAGGATTTTATTTCCCATAAGTTTTACAAGTAGGATATACACGAGGTCCATGAGACATACGCTCGCACTTTTTCACGCTCTCACAAAAACTCTCTCTCGAATCAACCGGTTCCGAACTCTCGACACTTCACACTCCTGTGCTCTCTCCTCGCTCGCGCCCGCTCACGCCACAGCTCCCTCCTTCGGACTACGCTCTTACTCTCTACCGCTCTCGGCTCTTACTCTTCCGCGGCTAATTCGAATTAAAAGAAAATAAAGAATAACTAAAATGATTCAAACAATCCTGTATCTTATCCTAATCCTACATTCGGCCATTTCTGACTAACTATTCGCCTCGAATGGTTACTTTACACTTAACCATGGCTTCATAAATTCAGCACACGTACTCGTGACACCTGGTCCTTCTCCTGGAGTTGTTCGCTTTACATCGTAAGTATCATTATTTTTAATCTTAACAACGCTATAGGGACCTAAATATTTTGCGCGTAGCTTTCGCCCTGGGGACATCTGTGTTCGCTTAATTGCGACTAGCTCGCCGACTTTTTATTTCCGTGGTGGTTTACGACTTTTGTTGAACGTTTTGCAGTTCTCTTGTTGTGTCTTCAATATTTGGTTTTTAGCCTTCGTCCGTAGAACAATGCGTTCATCTTCAAAATCCTCTCTGCTTGTCCGTTGGCTCTAGGCAAACCTGTCGTGATTGATATGTGTCTTATTCCTTCTGCGTCGCAATAGTCAAAATTCTTTTGACGAAAAGGCAGTTCCTCTATCTGAGATGATGCATGCTGGATTTCCGAACACTTGTTGTTGTAACTCTAACTTCGTAATCACTTCCCGTGACGTAGTGCTCTTGGTTGGATATAGCCAAGTGAATTTCGTGAAACTGTCGATGACAACCAAAATGTGATTGTAATTCTTGCTCGTGGATTCCAAAGGGCCTAAATGGTCCACATGATATGTGTGTAAAGGGACGTCTCCTTTAGGTAGTGGATGAAGTTGACCTTCCTGTTTGCCAGACTTTCGATTAACTAAAATGCATGAAATACAATTCGTTATAATATTTTCGATTTTCTTCTTTAAGTCCGGTATAAAATATTCTCTCTGTATTATATCCTCGGTTCTCTTAGCTGAAAGATGTCCCTTGTTGTGGATCTCTCGTATTATCTCGTTTTGCATGAGATCTGGAACAACTAGTAAGTCCCTTCCGTCTATAAATTTATGGAGTGTTCCTCCCATTAAAGCATAACCGTCACTCAGTTCTGATTCTGGTTCTTTCATCAACGAATTTAATCTGGGATCTTCCATCTGGGCAGCTTTTATCTTCGCCAGTATACCATCTTCGATTATCGTCATAACGGCGTTTCTGCTTAACGCGTCCACATGCTTCATTCGGATACCTGGTCGGTGCTCTAGAACATAATCAAAATCTTCCAGTTTTTCAACCCATCGCCAAATTTTCGGTGATACTTCTTTTTTCTGCATCGTTTGGGTGAAAGCTGCACAATCCGTTATTATCTTGAATTTTAATCCGAGCAAGTATATACGGAACTTCTCTAAAGCTTCAATTACGGCTAATACCTCTAATTCGTAACTTCTGTATTTTCTCTCAGCTGGTGTTGTTTTACGACTCATGTATTGTACGGGGTGCAATCTATCATCTGTTTTTGATCGTTGCAACAAGATCGCGCCTATTCCATCCTGGCTAGCGTCCGTATGTACTTCTGTCTCTAACGTCGGATCAAATATTTGTAAGACGGGTTCTTTACTTAATACCTGCTTTAACTCGTTAAAGGCGTCTTTTTCCGCTTCTTCAAATTGAAAATCTCTGTCCTTACGCAGTAGGTCACTCAGCGGCTTCGCAATCATTGAATATCCTTCGATGAATTTTCGGAAATATCCCGTGAGGCCAAGGAAACTCTGAACTTGCTTGACCGTCGTCGGCTCTGGAAATCCTATTACCGCCTTTATTTTTTCTGGGGATGGCGACACTGTTCCATTTTCTATGATCTGCCCTAAAAACTCTATACGCGTCTTCATAAATTTACATTTCTTGACATTTAACTCTAATCCATAATCGCTGGCTAACTCTAATACAGTCTTTAGTCTTTCCGCAGCCTGATTATAATCAATGGCTAAAATTATAACATCGTCTAAATATAACGTCATTATTCCGGCATTGACCAATGGTCTAAAAATATGATTGATAAACCTCTGGAATACAGGAGGAGAATTAGACAAACCAAAAGGAGCTCTTAAAAATTGATATTGACCTTCATGTGTGACAAATGCTGTGTATTTACGACTTTCTTCATCTACTTTCACATGGAAAAATCCGTTTTTAAGGTCGAGTGTGCTAAATATTCGCGCGTCTTTTAGTTTGTCTATCTGATCTTCTATCAATGGCAACGGATGTCTATCTCGTTCTATAATTCGATTGAGCGGTCGATAATCGATACAAACTCGCGGCGAACCGTCCTTCTTTTTTACTACGACTACCGGGCTTGCATATTCCGAGGAACATGGTTCGACAATACCTTCTTCTATCCATTCTTGTACCTGTTTTTCTACTATTTTCTTCTCTGGAATCGCTAGTCTACGTGGTCTCTGATAAATCGGATTTTCATTCTTTAGCGTTATCTTCAGATTAATTCCCGTAGTCTTACAATCATGTTTTTGCGGTTTGTATTCGCCTATTAAATCTTTAACTCGACCTCTTACTTCTATGTCTGGAATATGTTCAACATCTACTCGCGATTCTTCTGAAACGTTAATCTGCGCTAGGAAATTTATTACTGATTTCTTTAAAACTAATATACCCTCTCGTCCAAAATTTACATCGGCTTGTTCTAATATATCTCTACCTATAACTGCTTCCATGTTTACCGACTCATGTGGTACAACATATAACGTCAAAGGATAATCTTCTCTATCGATATACCTGTACACAATAGTTTGAAAATATCCTAGCGTCTTTGATTCTCCGCCTCCGAAACCGAAAAATGTACGTGACGACTGAACAAGTGTATACTTTCGTAATTTTCTAAACGCGTCTTCTCTAAGTAAGCTAACTGTACTACCCGTGTCCATTAGCGCTTGAAACCTTACGTCATTTATAACAATACTCTTACACGCATTCGTTGGAGAAACATCTACCAAATTAACCGCTTGATCCGCGTCCGATGTAGCATTCTTCTTTTTATCCTCACAATCTTTTGCTTCGTGACCGAATTTGTTGCAGCTAAAGCATTTCTTCCCTAAGGACTTCTTGTCACAATTCTTGGCGTGGTGTCCATTCATACCGCAGTTATAACAGCGTATTTGTGATCCGCCTGATTGATCGTCTGGCGTCTTCTTCTTAACATCTTCTTCTGAGGATTTCTTACCAACATGTTTGTTTACTTCGTTTCGAGTCCTTGGATGTTTTGTTGTTTTGTCCGAACCGCTCTTCTTCATCTTCTCGTAAGTCTCGAGCTTGTCTTTAAATTCGCGGACAGTCTTTGCTCCGTACAAAATTTGCTTATTACTTATTTCGTCATTGATGCCGCCTATCACGTAGTCGAACAATGCATCTGATTCTATAGAGCCTCTTGATGCTAACTCTCTCATAGCAAAAAAATATTCTTGAAATGTCTCTTCTTTTTTCATCCTGCGTCTTTCCAACAGTTTGTGTAGTTGTGCACTGTTAATCTTCGTTGAAAATTCTTCCGTCAAGGCATCCTTTAGCTTCTTCCACGTCTTAATAACACTCTCACTTTGTATAAATAGTTTGGCGACTCCTTTCAAGGATTTCTTCGCAAACACGACCTTCTGCAACTCACTCCATCCGAACATAACAGCCGCTTCCTCAAAATCACTTATCCATCGTTCGATCGGATATGAATCGGTTCCGTTAAACGGGCGAACTGAGTCTTCGACATCTCTATAACTTAGCACAAAATGTCTATTTCCCCGTCTGTAGCATCTTCCCGATCTTACATCCGACCTTTGAGCCTGACTTCTAACATCTTCGTCTTCTTCGTCTTCTTCGTCTTCTTCGACGTCGCCGTCTACTTCACCCACGTCATTTAGTGCGTTCACACTGGCCTCATATTTTTCGTCTTCGTCGTCGGCCATGTCGTCTTCGTCATCGGTTGGGTTGAGGGCGTCTACATTCATTAAGGCTCTCAATATCCTTTCTCTTAGCTGCTCGGCGTTTCCTGCATATTCAAGGCCCAGAACGTTGCAGATTGATATTAAGTCTCCTATTGTAAAGCGTACTGCATACTGCATCTTAGCTGCGAATTCAGGTGAATCATCCTTGAACGTAAAACCTTTGAACTCGCGTAAGCGTCGTCGATTATTTCTGTCTCCGTCTTCTTCAAAAACGAATCTATGCATGGCGGTTATTACTGGCTTAGACGCCGTGCCGATCTTTTGGTTGATTGCTAGTACTTGACCTAATTTTCCCATCGTGGATCGTAGGTTTTTCCTCCTTACTCTTCACGTCTTCTCGTCTTACGTCTTTGTATCGTCGCTTTAGCATCTTCCCTCAGCGTCTTCTATCAGCGTCTTCTTTCAACGTCTTCTTTCAGGGTCTTCTATCAGGGTCTTCTATCAGGGTCTTCTAACAGGGTCTTCTAACCTCATCTGCTTATCTTGCGAGAGATTCCGGTTAATTTTTCGTATATCCCGGACGAGCCCCCACATTTATAGGATTTTATTTCCCATAAGTTTTACAAGTAGGATATACACGAGGTCCATGAGACATACGCTCGCACTTTTTCACGCTCTCACGAAAACTCTCTCTCGAATCAACCGGTTCCGAACTCTCGACACTTCACACTCCTGTGCTCTCTCCTCGCTCGCGCCCGCTCACGCCACAGCTCCCTCCTTCGGACTACGCTCTTACTCTCTACCGCTCTCGGCTCTTACTCTTCCGCGGCTAATTCGAATTAAAAGAAAATAAAGAATAACTAAAATGATTCAAACAATCCTGTATCTTATCCTAATCCTACATATATATATATGAAATGACTCGGGAAGACATCCCCAACAATATATTTAAAAATGAAGCAAATCGGAGAGGAGGCCCCTTTTATGCATAATTACCAAATATTTTTGTAAAGAAGATACTTTTGCAGGAAAGATATTTTTGTAGAGAAGATACGTTTGCAGAAGAGATAGAGTAACATTGGAGCTTATACTTGGTGCATTTTTTACCTTTTTTTTAAAAGGTAAGTTTTTTTGGGTGATGTCACACCTTTTGTAGTATTAAATACCTCATATTGTTTATCAAAACGATTGCACTACGTTATAATACACCATAACACCCTATAATATACAAAAATAAATTTTTTGTGTCGGACAAGAGCTGCGTTCGGCATTGCAAATCTAGGACGTCGGAGCGCTCGCTTGAGTGAACGAAAGAAGGAAGAGGAAGAGCACTTTGACACTTAAGATTAGCTATGCTGAACGTAATTAAGAGAACTACTATAAAAACACATTGCACATTCGTATACTTACTTTTGTTGTTATTACGAGAGAGAATCCCAAAAGGATCGATCGATTGCACTACACTGTTCTCGGACTGAGATATTACATTATTATAATACATTACTTACATACAATACATACGTCACCGATCGCGCACACTCACAATCAGTTACACAGTCTTTTGCCGCGCTAGTGACACTTGAGAAGACACCTCACAATCAGTCCCTAATGCGACAAATATATTAATCACGAGACACGTTATTATTAAATAAATCGGCACAAAGGTTAAGTTCACTCTATTTACGTGCGCTTGTAAGTCGGTATTTACGTGCGCTCGTAAGTCTGTAACGTCAGCTTAGAACATATATGATATGGAAGGGGAATGCCTATTGTTTTCGAGAGAAAAATATGTCCGGAGGAAGCGAGAAAGAAAATCGTAGTGCCTCTCTCTTGTGAGCAACTACTCGAAAGTGCACATGCGCGCCATTTGCTGTCACGCAAGCATCGGTGTGTGTGTGAGTGTATAATACATTTAAATAGTTAAAATGTCAAAATAGTTTCAATAATAATTAATTTAAATAGTTTATTCCACAGTGTTGTGAAGGCTCTCAAAAAGAAAATACATATGTAGAAAGGAAATTGCCAATGTGAGCCACAAAATGAACGGAACTCGGTTCTCACAATATAGAATCAAAAATTGTCCTCTTTAATAAACGTTTGGACCCTTCTTCGGGTCTTCCTCAGTAAAACTCGTTTAAAGAAGAAGGGTCGAAATGTTTATTAAAGAGGAAAATTTTTGATTCTATATTGTGAGAACCGAGTTCCGTTCATTTCAATTTGTGGCTCACATTGGCACTCTCTCCTTTTAAATAGTTCAATAATTAAATTTATTGTGCTGAGATTACTCACATCACGCAAACTGACAATAAATTAAATACATTTTTACTCACCGTAAATAGGAAATTGATTTATCCTTTTTAACACATAAAATACAATATAAACCCATTTTGCTTTAATTTTAGACAATTTTTGATGCAACCCCGAGGATCAAGAAAATTTCTCTTCTAGGTTAGAAGACTATTCACTCAATGTCCCAAGCGGAACTTCAAATCGGCCAAACAAACGTAATTGCGCGCATGCGTACTTTCGAGTAGTTACTCACAAGAGAGAGGCACTACGATTTTCTTTCTCGCTTCCTCCGGACACATTTCAATTCCCTATTCCCCTTCCATATCATATATGTTCTAAGAACGTCAGTCACGTCAGCCGCGCTTGCGAGCGCCACGTGCGGCAGAAATATGAAAAGGAATTCTGGTGGTTGACGACGA
>NW_011965584.1:0-7204 GCF_000949405.1 Vollenhovia emeryi
GAAGCAATTATACATGTATATACAAACACTGTTGCCATTTATACTGTTATTCTTACTGTTATCATTATTGTTATCGTTTTGATACTGCATCTCGTCATGGAACAATGGCCTTTTTATTATTCTTTTTTTAGGTATTTGCACTGTTTCAAATTGATTAAGCATTTCTAACTGTCCCTCTTCTGATGTAGAAATGTTCTCACACTCCTTCTCCACTTTTCGAGCTATTGCATAAGTTTCTATAAGAAATAATACATATTTTATCTATATTAAGGCTCATGGTCCCTACTGCTGTTGTTCTTGTTTAATAACGTCAGAAGCGAGAAATAACACACTTATATTCTTGCGTTATATTTTTAAATAAAAAGATATTTGGATAAAAAGACACTTTAGATTGCTTTATTAGCACACTTATAAAATTGTCCGGAAACTATTCCTTTCCTTTGATAGTTAATAAACAGCCATAAATTAAATGTGATACGAAATATATTCATGCGCTTACGCATAACCTGCATGACTAGGTTTTGTATCACATTCATTTTACGGCTGTTTATTAACTATCGAAGAAAAAGGATAATTTTTTAACAATAGGCAACTTTCATAAATTTTTAAAATAAAAAAGATTAATTTACAACTTTTACGTTTTACTACTTATTTGTAAAACTTTTAACATATTATTTTTAAAAACCATTTTTAGAAAAAAAAGAATATTTAAGGAATCATTGTAATTTTATCTAGACTGACAATCAAATGTGACAGTACTCATAATTACATCCTTTGTGTTGATCCAAAATACAAAATGAAAATTTTTTATGTTTAGAAAGCTTGTCGTTTGTACTAAACTTGGAACAATTAATAAATAGATACTAATTTTATACTACATTAAAGTTTAAGAATTGTTAAAAAATACCAGTTTAAATTCTTTCTTTTTCAAGTTGCCATTTTTTGATGTTGTATTTCTATGGTTGTGATACGATAGTATCAAGCTTCCTGAACATAAAAAATTTTGTTTTACATTTCAGATCAACACAAAGGATGTAATCATGAGTACCATCACATTCGACTCGGTGTAGATGAAACTATGATGATCCTCAAATATTCGTTTCTTTAAAGATTTTTATAAATAATATGTTAAAAGATCGGCAAATATATATTGTGACGTTGCCGTCCCGCGTGCGCGTACACCGGGTTCCCTCAGGGCAACAGGCCGCGATTGGGGTTCCCCAATCGCGGCCTGTTGCCCTGAGGGAGGAACCCGGTGGACGCGCACGCGGGACGGCAACGTCACAATATGTATTAAAAACGTACAAGTTGTAGATTGATCTTCCTTATTTAAAAAATTAATGAAAGTTGCCTATTTTTTATTATATTGAGTAAGAAAATATCCTTTTAAATATTCATAAAACACATAATGTTCTAACAAAACAATTAGATTATATTTACTGTATGGTCCTAAAATTTTTCGGTAGCTTAATGTGTTCCAATTATCGGTTGGACAGGTAATTTTAATTACAGCCACCCTGACATTTATTTCTTTTGGTGGCCATTGGAATGTCTCATTTGGTATATCTACCCAAAGCTTAGGTATTGTGGTGCACCAATCATCGTAAAATATCACATAATACATCTGAAATAACAATCAAGTGAATTACATACATGTAATATGAATACCTTTCTTCTAAATATACATATAATGTACGTATTTTATTAACACTCACATCTATAAATGTAAAAGAGGCATAATATAATAAACGTTATCGAAATATACATTGAAAGCTTTTATGTCAATTTCTGTTGTAGATATTATTTCCATATGCGTTCCCAAACTACTTGCTGCATGTATATTCATATGTTGTGAATTGGAGGGATATGATGGAATTGGTTGAAGATCAGTATATCTTTTCCCCAAAATAACAGAATTTCCATCTTTGAAGCCAATAAATTTGATGCAAAAAACGGATCTATCTTTCAAGTAACAACAGTTATTTGGTGACTTTGTTGTTAACGTGAAATTTTTAAATTTAATCTGTTTATGGGAATGCACACATTGTAAAGGTAAAATTTTTCCATCTGGTTTTAGAAATAGTGGTGTATTTTCAATATTATTATTTCGAACATTAATCTCAGATATTGTGTGTTCATTAAGTCTGTTGTTTAATTGAGATAGCGGTTTTTCCCATTTCCGTAACATTTTCTTCAAAGTTTTCATATAATTTTCAAAAGGAAATGCACTGAATGAGTCGAGAGGACCATACATCTTTACATCTTGACAAAAGTGAATTATATTATGAATGTTATACACAACATTATCTTTACCATACAATGTTTTAAATGTTTGGACGAAAATTAATAATAATTCATTTGCAAACGTATTATTACGCATGCAATCTGAAGGATGACACAAAATGCGTACAGCAGTGTGTAAAACGCAGAAATGTTTAAAATAATCTTCATTTAAATATTTCTTTAAAACGATAGGACCCAAATATAGAAGAAATAATCGAAATTCGGTCGCTTTCCAGCGGTCTAATTCATTAATACCTCGTGGATGACGAGCAAATTCAATCGGTATGAATTTTTTTAAAGATATAATATCTTTTGATAATGTTTCTACATCTATAGCGCGTAACCGTGATATTTGCTTTCCTTTAATCCACAGAAGTAACATCTTCTTCATAACTCCTAAACATATTACATGCATATAATCCAATGGAAAATTGTTAATCATGTCTATGGGTAAATTTTCAAAAGGTGAAATAGAAATGTGATGTTCTTCATTATATCTATTACGAAAATTACTGTTTGTTCTTAATACTGCATTTTCTTGCAGGAAAACCATTTTGTGCTCTATGTAATCTCCTTCGCAGATACATTTTCCACATCCAAAATAAGCATTATGTCCTTTTGTGGCAGTTACGAAGGATTTTGCAGGAGCATCACAAATAACAGCTCTAATCGTAACATTGTATGTTTTACCTTGAAATATAAATCCTTTATTGTGCAGTACAAGATATTCATCACAAAACTCCTGCAATAAATCACATGCATTCGTAGGCTTTTTATAACCGTGATATGCACCAATCAGAAAGGGTTCTTCTGACTGCTTATTATAAACTTGACCAAGTATAGGCCATAACTGACTTTGTGAACTCTTAGCAAGAGGTAAGCCATCAATATTTATATTTATTAAAATTATGTTATTAATATATTCATAAAATTCTAATTTTTTTCGTAATGCCTTTTCTAAACCATAATGATAATATTGACCAGCTCCACATTCACGAACAATTGTCTTTATAGGTGTACATAACAGCGTTCGACTATCATTGGGCAGATCATTGTGACCTTCTTCCCTCAAAATATGTAATAGTGCTGTGACTGATTTTTGTGTTACATTAAATCTAATAGCCCAGTCTCGTAACCGTTGCTGCAAACTATTTCGATTGTCTTGTGTATTATTATATATTGAAGGAATATCATGTATAGACTCTATGTGTTCAATGTCCGTTAATTGCATATCTTGTATATGTGACGATTCAGGAGATAATATATTTTGATCAAAATTAACATTTTCAGAAAAATTTTCCACATGAACAGTTCCAATTTTATTCTTAGTAATGTTGCTTTGTAGATTAATAGAAGAAATATTTTCCTTTTGTTGTTCTAATAAGCGACGATTTTGTTGTCTGCGACATAAATCTTTATATTTTTTATATTTTGGCATTGTAATTTTTCTTTTCAAAACCTGTTACAATAAAATATAATTTCAATTTAAATTGAATATGATACTAATCATTGAATTAATACTAATCATATTTTATCGATTAAATATTAATATTATTTAAATGATTAATTTTTCAATAAATAATGTTTTAATGTTAAATATTAAGCTTATTCAGATATGTTCACAACTTTTGCATATTTTGAACATTTCCACAACATTTACAACGTTAAAGTGTAATATACGTGATAAAGAAATGAGCATGTATCTCAATCTCTAAAGTTTTTAAAAAGTTTTTTTAATTTTTGGAAAACATTTTTAAAGTTAATTAACGGTTAAGTCCTATTTACTTTATTTTAAAAATTTTGTCTTAATGTTTATGTAAAATAAATATTTAATAAACATTCAATAAATGTTAGTTTTACAAATCAATTATTGTATAATTTATTTGTAAAAATAATCTTAATTTAATGTTTATTAAATATTTCTTTTGAAGCAATTTTTAAAATACACATGTTTCAAATATAAATTAAAGAGGACAGAATTCATTTAATGTTTTTTTAATATCTTTGAAAATATCTGTCAAAAAATTTTTTAATCTTTTTCAAAAAAATTTTTGCTGATTTGTATTGATGCAGACAAAACATTGTAATATTGTTATATTGTATAAAATATTGCATAAAATATTTTAAAAATTTAAAAATTGAGATTACGTAAAGCAATATAATATATGTAAAAATTAATGTTTAATATTATAATTTAATATATTCTTCTATGAATTTACACGTTTACATTATATGTATATATTTATATATAAAATGTCAACTTTTTATTCATAAAAGAATACATTAAATTATAATACTAAAATAAATTAAATTTATTTAACGTATTAACTCAGATTATCGGGACTCTGTATTGTTACGCCCGTGTTGGGACACCCGCTAGAAGCTGGCTGAATCTAGCCGCTTTCGGCGTAAGTTGTGGAGCGTCCCCTTCACAACCGTTCGTCAAGGGACGCTCCACGACCGTGCTCCACGACTTACTCCGAAAGCGGCTCGATTCAGCCAGCTTCCAGCGGGTGTCCCAACACGGGCGTATTAATTTTTGAAATATAAAGAGTGCGACCAGTCCTCCATAGGCAATTGGCCCATTTTTTACAATTAAAAATTAAAAATCATTTTTGGACTTAAAATAAAGTTTATGTCGCATGCATACTACAATATGCAAGGCGTCAATGTAGACAGACGTTGCGTTCTAAAGATGTAGCCCATGAAAATCCCATTTCTGGTTGAAAATGAGATTTTCAAAGAACCATATCTCTGAAACGCAACGTCCATCCACCTTAGCGCTTGCATATTTGTAATTGACGCATCAAACTTTATTTTAAACCCAAAATCCATTTTTAATTTTTGTCCGGAAAGAGTGAGCCAAACCTGGGTCACTCTTTTAAAGAAAAACTATACACAACTATATGCAGGTATATATATAATGTATAAATATAAATTCGTAATACGTACCTTTTTCCTGAAATATTTTTTGTGGACGAGAATTGTACGTGTGCACCGCTGAAGACTCGGGAATGACGGGACGCCTGAGATACTTCATTCATTTTTTACTACTGCGCTCACTTTTTTATTACTACATTCAAGTTTATGATTACTAATATATAATGTGTCCATTATGTTTACAACATATATACAGTGACATATAAATAAAATTTGTTCATATTTTTAAATTTTATTATTTATTTCATATTTTTGTGATTTACAGAATTACAAAGATACTATAAGGTTCGATTTAGAAAAATCACACGGATTACAGTTTAGAAAGTTCAGTTACGTCGCGATTCGCAAGTGCTCCAATTTTGTATTAAGAAGTTAGAAATTTTTCCTATTCCACGCATATAAAATTACAAATTTTGCACACCATTTGGATTTTCGCCCACTCGATTTGAATGCTATAAGTCTTACGCACAATTTGCACACAGTTTGATTATTTCACAATTCTCTCTGTTTTTTTAAATAACTTTTACCAATGTTCTTTCGCGATCTTATAATTCGTAGCATTGAATGAAGAGTGAATTTATAAGAACGTGAAAAAAACATTGGTGAAAACTATAAAAGAATGGATACTTGCGAAATTTTTAAATGCATGTAAAAGTTATAACATTGAAATTAAATAAGCAAAAATCTGAATGGTGCCAAAAAATTTTCTAATTTCATAAGCGTGAAATAGGAAAATTTTTTAACTTCTTAACATAAAATTTGAGCACTTGCAAATCGCGAACTATATAATTGAATCGTCACAAACAATATTAATATTTAGTACATCTTCGACTGATGATAGTATGCTTCTCAAATCACCATCCAGTTCAGCCATCTGTAAATAATAAAATTAATTTTGTTAATAAGTTTTAAAACGAATATTTTAAATAAGTTTTAAAGGAGCTTGTTTCTATCTTTATTCTATTTCATTTTTCTTTTTTTAGGTGTGATTGAAATAAATGTAAATAAATCTTAGTAAAAAAAGATTATACCCGCTTAATTATTTCCACGAATTTTGATAAAATTAACTTACCTAAATGTAAGCCTGTATATCCCTGTCTCTCGATAAGTCGAAGATCTGTTGAAAAACTGAAGTTTCCAAAATATTTATACAATCAGGATGCATCTCAAAAAAGCGCTTTTTCTCATTTTTCCTCAATTTCTCTGTACTCCTGCAAATACACACACACATACATATGTCAATATACAAATATGTATGTACATACTTTATTTATATCTCTAGAGTTACTTACTCTAGTTACTTACTCTAGTTGATATGTTCTGAAGATCATTCTGAAATTATTCTTTTACGTAGGAACTCTTTATCAGTTGCGCTCGTCAACCTTGAATACTCCGTTCTTGTCGCCAGACATTCCAAGAAAAGTAATCGGTACATTTTGCTGTAATTATTATTTAAAAAATTGTTAAAACCGGACATGTTCTATTTTTAATGTTAAATATAATGATAATATTGATACTTAGTAATTTATATGTAATGTAGTTTTTCTTTGCAGTTGCGCCTTTTCAGTAAGCCCAAGGAAAGCCTGAAAGAGAGAAAAATAATAAGAAAGATAACGCCCGTAATTTGAAATTTTACGGTGTAACAGTGTGTGACGTGATCACTGACAAGGGGACACTTATACGCGCTGTTCTTCACTGATTTCGATGAAACTTGCAGCAACGATAGAGGATCATATACAGGGTGTCCTGAAATTCGCGAATCAAAATACCATAGCAAGAAAGTCGTCGAAAAAATAAATTAAAAAGTTATTTGCCATTTTTCGTTCCGAGCAGTAGTTTTTTTAGATAAAAAGGTTCAAAACAGGCCAATCATACCTTACGGTTGAACGGAAACCTGTCCGTGAGTCGCGCGTTGATAGTGTTAATGCACTAACACTATCGACGCGCGACTCACGGACAGGTTTCCGTTCAACCGTAAGGT
>NW_011965585.1:0-7204 GCF_000949405.1 Vollenhovia emeryi
CCTGTGTCCGACCAGGGGCGGGGGAGGGGAAGGGGGAGGGGAGGGGAGGGGGGAGGGCGCGCGCAGCGCGCCGTGCTAAACGCATTTGCAACTTACACATAAACCAAACTTTTTTTGTTAATAACTTTTTAACGAACAACGAGCAACGGCTAAAACCTCCCGAGGGTCACTCAGGAGGGTGACCTTGACCTTGACCTTGAAGGTCAAGGTCGATGAGCTGGGTCCCCTATTCTGCACTTTTACCGCGCTTTCTTCTGATCCTCTGCGATATTTTTCATGGCTAGGTAATTTTCGAATCTTTCCAAATAACACTTGATTTTTTCTTTCGCCTGATCAAAATTTTCGAATGGCGGCATGTTACTGATAATCGGACTGAGGTTAGTTGGTTCATTCGGCTGTTGCTGTATTTTCTGTGCTATTTGAGCAACAGGATTCTGTTGGCACTGATTAAATGTTGCTAGTAGTTCTGTAAATTGGTCAGAATCCATATTGAACAGTGAGCTGGATTGGTAATTCCTTCGTACTTAATTCGTTTTTAACTTGTCGCCAATTGTTGTGACCGAGGGATGGAATGGTATTAATAATACTTTCCGTACGTGGCACTTGCTATATTCTATCTTGTACAGCGTCTGTCTTACTACATAACTAACAAAAAGATGCACGTTATTTTTGATTGCCATTCATACCTCTGGCTCGCTTACTCTCTCCTGAACCATAGACTACTGAACTTAATAGCGCCACTACAGTAGCCAATCAATATAGCTGTTCCACAAAAGCTGCAAGTTGATTGGCTACGCATTCCTCAAAACTACTGAATATTTCGTTACTGAATATTTTAGACAATTTAGAACTAAATTATATTTTGTGAATCTAAAATTTTTTTAAATTTATGTCCCAAAATTTTATCCCTAAAAAATGTGTAACAAATGTTTTTAAAAGGAACACGATTTCTAATCGAATATAGTAAATAAATAATAAATATAGTTAATTAGCTCTCTTAATAAAAATAATTAGTCAGTATCCCTGGCGAAAATAATACGTTTATTAATAGTTTATAAGAAGTTTGTCTAAATGTTGAGTCAATGTTTTATTTGAGTTTTAAAACATTTATTGAATTGTTTGTGAGATATAAATTTAAACATGGAGTTGTTTATGACATGTTCACGGTTACGTTTGATAGACGTTTGGGAAGCGTTGTATAGTGTTTTTGGAGTGTTGCAAATGTTCAGAAGATGTTTTAAGGAACAGTTTAATACGTGTGTTTATTACGTGTTTTCTTTTTGTTGTTGAGATGTTTGTGAAGTATTCCAACTATTTTGCAAGAGTTCAGGAATTTGTTTTTAAATAATTCAATAAACGTTTACGAAGTGTTTTGAAAACGTCCATATATTATTCATGAGGTGTTACAGCTCATTATACATCGGTGAGTGCAAAAACCACATTAGTCAACAAATTTTCGAAACTGACTCTAGAGTCGACAACTCATACGCAATAAAGTCAGTTACAAACATTTTTGAACTTATGTGGTTTTGCACTCATCGATTCAATTAATTGATCTTTTCTTTAATATTTTTGTTATTAATATCATAAATATTAAAGAAAAAAGTTTAGACATTTACAATTAAAATGTAGAAACCACATTATTTTATTGCACATTACTTTGTTACAGCGTATCATATAAAATAAAGTAATAAAAGTGCTTCATTCATATTTACTTCACACACTAAGTAATAAAATAAACATAAAAGATTATTTACGCTTGTTGCACTTATGAAGAATAGATATTGGATGACAGCTTGTATCACAGCTTCGTGTATCTCAAGATCACAGTATTTCATTTTACATTATTTTTTATAACCTCAAACAATTATGCTCAATTTCTGGAAGGCAAAAAGTTGTAATTAATTCAGACTATTTTTTTCTACACAAAACCTATAAATAAACTTACCACAATTTTCTGGTTCGATAGAATTACGAATCATTGGGATTGCTGCTGGACCCTGCGGTCCACACGGTAAATTATAAGGAATTTGCCAGTTTGAGTTGTCAGACTCCGATAATACTGGTGTATTTAGCTGCTGTAAATGTTGTTCTTGATTTTGTAACTGCTGTAAAACTACTGATTCTTGTTGATGTAGCTGCTGGGTTATTGTTGATATAGTTGCTGGTAACTGAAGTTGTGGTAAAGAGCCCCATCTCTGATATGGTCTTCTTTTCCGATTAGGATCAAACCGTTTTTGTCGTGATTGTTCACTCGAGGTATTACTCTTTTTTAGACGGGGCCCATTCATATCAATACACCTTTTCGAAAGGTATGTTGGGAGGCTATTGATCAATTCTTCCACCTGAACAGAACTGTACTTACAATCTTCGGTATTCCCTATCGTAAGGCTTTCAAGCCATTTTCTGTAATGGTCTGCAAATCTATATATTAGCTATTAAAACAAATAACTGTCCAAAATATGCATAATATACAACATGTACATCTTACATTTTGCAACAAAAGAACGTGAAAAAGATTCCAAGTCTGGACTCCGGGGCGTCCCATACCGCATTTTCTGGGCTTTATCACCGTACACTCCTGTAAGGAGTGCTACAGCCCAATCAGAATGTTCTTTAACTGTATTGAGAAGTTGGTGAGCATATTTGGAACACATAATTCCTTCACCAAGATTTATCTGAGGAAATAGCAATAACTTACAAATGGATTAGAAAACTCATCTACTATGCAACAACTAACAAAAACATTGTGATATCAGCGTGCATGTTTTGATTCGAGAGAAAAAAGATAAAAAGAGAGAATACCTTTTCTTCAAGTTCAGAGGTTACGCTACTTGAAGTGGGTGTAGTTGAAGGTAGGTGTATTGCTGAAAAATTATATATGTTTAATTACATATGAATATGTTTCACAGAATCTCGTGCTTGATTAGTAACTATATTACTTAAAAAATGGGGAACATATGCTGAAAATTAAATTATTTTACCTTACAACTAGAAATGATGTTTCTTTGCAGAAGTGAGTAAAAAGTTCTGAGTAGTATTATATTTGCAGTTAACCACTATTTGGAATGAATTGTAAATAAGAATGCATTCCATAAATAAATTCCAATATGAAAACAGAAAAATGTACTAGTATTTGAAGAATTTTAATATTATAATTTAATATTATAATTAAAAAAGAGAAAGGCATTGCACAAAGCCTCATACAATCTTCTCAGGAAGATTATTTATCCAATCTAATACTTTCTGAATATTGAGTGCAGGTGACGTACTCATCATGTTCTCGATATTTGATATCTTTTGGTCAAGTTGATTAACACTCTCTCCAACAACGTCTTCAACTACTTTTATTGTATTCTCCAAGTTTTTCTTTAATCTTTCTTCTAATTTCATTTTCTTCTCAAAAATCCTTTCTAAATGTTCAACTTGCTCATTGCTACCAAGTATTTCATCCTTTTTTTTCAATTCAGCCTCTAATTGTTGAATTTTTTCTAGAAGAGATTTTGTTTTAAGCGAATCTTTGTTAACAGATTTGTTTAATGTTCTACTATCAGTTTGAGTATTGTCTGCATTGTATGTTTCATTTTTCTTCATTTTTTTCTACAATAAACAACAAAAAACAATTAATATTCCACTCATATCTATTAATATTATACTCCTCTGTAAGGCTTACCTTTGTTGACTCGCTTGTAATATTTTTATCAGAATTTTTTTCATTTAACAAATTATTTTCAATAAATAATTCGAATTCTTTATTTGAGGCATGTCGTTTTCTGTTTTTGGCAATTTTCTGTAATAAGATACAAACATAATTAAAGCAAGGTATGTAAAACGTTTTACAAATAATAAATGAAAAATACCTATACTGACCATTTCATCTTTATTTTTTTTTAATTAAGTAATTTACTGGCTCGTTCTCTCTTTGATCTTCCACTCCTGTGGATTCAGGTTCTTCATCTCCTTCGTCAATTTGCAGGTTTGGCCATCTTGATCTCACATTGTTCAAGGCTTCTAAAGATTCTGAGATAAAAATATATAAAATCAGAATAAAATATGTAAAGCATTTCTCATTCTTGTTATGACAGCATTAAAAATTCCACATAGTTTTAATAATAGAAGAAAGTTGCCAATACTGTTATTTGCACACGATTCGAAATTGTATTAAAATTGTTTGTTGCAGAGTATTAAATATTGCAATGCATGCAAAGTGTCATGTTTTAATTTAATATTCTAAATTGCACTGTAAAAATAAAAAATAAAAGAAAGGCAAAATATAAAAGTAACTATTACAACACATTAAATACTAGAAATCATTAAATAATTATTGTATTATAAAAAACATTATTATAAAAAATATATATTACTGTTTAAGATTATATAATTTTGCTAAAGAAAATCATAAAAATTAATTTTTAAGAATTTTATATATTCTTACAATGTACTATACTTAATATTATGAAAATAATACTATAATATTGTATATATTTGAACTATATCCTTCTCGAAATCTATGTGTACTCTTAGAATTAGCATACAAGTGACAATACTTTGTAACATAATTAGGACATTTTTCTGTTAAATCAACATTTCTTAAATCCGGTTGCACCAACATCGCTTAATTTTAACCTTAGCTTAATTTACTCTTTGTTTCTTTCTAAGGGACACAGAAAGAAACGAAGAGTGAATTAAGCTAAAATTAAAGTTAAGCGACTTTGGTACAACCGGGCTTTATATGCTTAAAAAACTGCTTACCTCCCAGTTTGCCAATAACGGCATAATATTTCGATTCCTTGCCATTCTTGCTGTGTAATCTGGTTCGAACTGTGTATAACTTGCCGTACACATAATCGTTTACATCTTTGGGCTGAAATGGAATCTTTTGCCCTTTGTCATTAATATCACTTATTTTGCTTATTGGCACTATTTCTTTTTCATTGTCCTGCTTATATTTCACGTATGCAACCAATAAATTCATCGTTGTTGGAACTCAATCAAAAATTTTACACCGGTCAGCTTATTACAGGCTTTTTCTTCTTATATCTCTTGGAACTCAAGCAGTCCTAAAATGGCCACAACTTGCAAGCGTTAAGGCGACTTGTACAATTTAACCTAACCTAACCTAACTCACTGTCAGAAACTAGTCCCAATTAGTTTCACGCATGATGCGCATAACGCATCATTTATCCTTGTTCTTTACCGAATGTTAAATAAGGATAAATGATGCATTATGCGCATCTTGCATGAAACGGAACGCACCTTAGAGGAGAATGTCATACACGAGTAACGAGCACCATGTCCCAAGCGTATGCTCACACGGGCCACACGGCATGTAGCTTGCGTGTGAGAGTTGCCCCCTCTATATGCTACTAGGCAAGTTTCTAGCATCGTTGACGTAACCTAACATCGCTCGTTTTCAATTAGAAAATAAAACGGTTTATTTTTTAACATATTATGTTCGTTTCATTGCCTTTGACGATTCCAAGATTATAATATTACTTTATCTAATTAATTACATGCTTCAATAAATTTACGCATAGAACTTAAGTAAATGTGATACTGTTGACAGTAATTCAAGCAAAGTGAAACAAAAATACGGATATTTCCTTATACATTCTATAACTATCGCGTAAATTTAATTAATAAAATAATAAAAGTGTAAAAAATTTTCTAATGGGACGTTACAAGCGCTATTTGTTTTTAAACAAGAATATTCCTCGATGTACGCAATGGTATCGACGCAAACGACAAAATGAAGAAGAAAGAATGTTTCAATGTCATTCGGTAAAGTAGTAGTAGTATTGTTAATTAAGATTTTTTTGTACAATTCTTTCAATAACATAAAATGCGAATTTCTTTTATTAACCTTTTACACCTTTTGTCAATATTCTTAGATTGCCCAGCAAAAGTCTGTCCATATTAGTGATGAAACGTTGCAAGGAGAACGGTTAGCACCTCTTTTAAACTATAATGAAAGACAGGAAGAATATATAAACTCTAATCAAGTTTATGCACAAGCACCTCACATTCTTTCAACAAGGAGCAGTCCAACAGAACTTTCTCGAAGCTCCTCAACATTAGCTGTAGAAAATACATTACCTGCGTTAGCACTTCAATCCACCTGTGGACAAGGTTCAGATCCGATTGATTGGTTTTCAACTGAAAGTTTTCAGTCGCTTACTAGTGATCACACTGAAAATCAAGACAAGGACAATAGTGGTTCTAACTTTGAGAGTATTACCACATTTGAAACTGAAGACGAAGCTGAATATACTAAAGATGAATCTGATCTGGAAGAGGTTTATACAGATTATCTCAGAGATGACTCCATTTTAGAAAATGTCGAACCTTGTCTTGTAGAGGATGAAAATTGTTCCACCCCTTACAGTGAAGAATTCATGACAGAGATGTCGAGTTCTGAACAAGAAATGCTATGCCCGTGTACTAAAACTACTGTTGTAGATGTTATGCTCATGTGTTTAGTATTGGGACTGAGACATAACTTATCATGGGAGGCTCAGACCGATATTTTAAAAATGTTTAACGCTATTTATGGAGATAACACAATTAGTACAACAAAGTACAAATACTTTAAGTTGTTAGATAGAGAGAGAGACAACATATCTTTTCATATTTATTGTCCTGACTGTGAGATTTATCTTGGAAAAAAGGAAGAGTTGAAAGGGAATGAGATGTGTACAAGCTGTAATGCTGATATTGATGTTTCCAATTCATCAAATTTCTTTATCTCAGTATCCTTAGAGTCTCAACTTCAAAAACTGACCAAAGACAATAATTTTATCCATGCTGTGATGAATCATAGGTTTTGTTGCATAGAGCGCGGGAGTAGTAACCGCGCATCCCGAGTAGGTATAGACGGCGCGAGGATCGCGGGAAGGGGACCGTGACCGACGAGAGGAGCAAAGAGTCAGTCGGGCTTGTATCGTAAGAGAATAAAGACACATAACCTTACGACTTGGCGAGTACTTGATTTATACCGAAATCACCACGCGACGCGAATATTACATGGTGGCAGCGTCGAACATACGCCAGGAAAGCAGGAAAACGGGGCAGTACGGTCATATAGAGAGAGCTCGAGTAATTCAGTAGCCTCTCACGGTAAAGAGAAGAGAACCGTTCCAAGATGACGGAAACGGTCGTTGTACAACCAGGCGTGGCTTTGCCCGAACCTTTTGACTTCAGCAAA
>NW_011965586.1:0-7205 GCF_000949405.1 Vollenhovia emeryi
CCCCGAGATAAAAACGCGGGACGTAACACTGGTGACAGCGACTGGGATTTCGAAACACATTCCAGTAGCCGAGAATTACAAATTTTCTTCTCCTCCTCTTTTCGCCACATTGTCTTCACTGTCCGTGTCAGAGTCTTCCAGTATACGGAAATTTCGTGGTTCTCCACTTTTCTCTTTTCACCTTTCCTCTTTTGTCTTTGGTCCCCGACCCTTGGTGCACCAACTCGGCCAGGGCGCAGGACGCGGTAATAATTTTCAAAGGTTATAATAATAGGTACAAATGCGGTGTCCACTGCTGTTGCATGCATACTTTGCTATGCCATCGCGGTTATAAAATTTCTATAATTATAATAAAAATTACAAAATTTAACTGGTCAGGGGGAATTCTTTGGCCGAGCCAATTACGTTTTCTCCCACTGTCTCTTTTCTTTTCCTTTTGGGTCACGGTTTTGCATGCAGACTTTACTATGCCATGCGCACACGCCGACACTCGGTCAGAACGCAGGGCGTAGTTGTAAAGTTTTCTATAATTACAATAATAATCTCACATACCAATTGGTCCAATCTTCGGTCATTTCTATAAATTCTTTCCCCTGTTAGCTCTTCGCCCTTCCGAATACTTCTGAACTGTTCTGAACTCGGGACAGGTCGGGACTTGATGCGAGAATTCTTTTCCCTGGTGGCCTTTTGCCCTTTCGATTTTGTGCATCAACTCGTTCGGGACGCAGGGCGTGGTTGTAAAATTTCAATAATAGTTGCAAATCTTATCTGGTCCGGTAAGAAACCTTTGGTTAAGCCACTTAACTCCTAGCTTTTATTATCGGTCAAATAATTACTATCTCTTTCAAAATGGACTCTTCACCAGGTCAAAATGCCGCCTTTTCTGACGCGCTTGATAATGATGATGAGAAAGTTAATTACGACAAAGCTCTTCAGACGGTGAGGGAAAAGGAACGCGAACTGAGTCAACGAACGGAAATGTTGGAGGGGATGATGAGAATGCTCACTAGTGCATTGTCAGGCGTTCGATTCCCCGACCCCCCGCCTCCTGCATTCCCTCAACCATCCGGAAGCTCCCCGCCACCGCTGCACATCCAGACTCCAAAAGGGGAATACACTTTTGACGGGAACACGACACCCAGTGTGAGTACCGGGTTACTCGCCCCGGGTTACCCCAAGGCATACCTGCGGGAGGCACTCGAACTCGTACCCAAATACGATGGGCATAATATCCCCGTATGGCAGTTTGCGCGTGCATGCAAGAGGGCAAGGGAGTCAGTACCTCTCGTGGATGAGGCTGCTTTTGTAAAAATGTTGCGTAACAAATTGACGCATCATGCTTATCTCGCGGTGGAGGATGAAGTACACCCCACCGTAGAGAAATTTCTCGACGTATTAAAAAGAGTATTCGGGCCAGGAAGAAGCTCGAATTATTATCGCGGACAGCTTAGTATAACTTTCAAAAAACCGCATGAACATATTTTAGACTACATTGGCAAAATCAAAGATTTGAGAACGGCTATAATAGAGGGCGACCAAATGAATCTTGATCGCCCCCTATTGGAATCAGAGGTAGCGGCCATTGACTCCTTTGCCCTCGAGGCATTTTATGAGGGACTGCCGCGCGAATATCGTCTTGAGTTGCGGGCCGAAGGATATAATAATTTTCCCGACGCTTGCACCAAGACCATCATGATCGGTAAGCGACTCGAACGAGAGGAGGCGCGCACACGAAACCTTCACTCCGGTCGCCTTAACGCAACTCCGGTAAATCACCCTTCGCAACGGGGAGCCGGCGTCGCGCCGCCCTCCCCAGTAGTAAATACAGAACGAAAAATCTGCAGCTACTGCAAGAATTTCGGGCATTTAGTAAACGAATGCCGAAAACGGCAATATAATTTAAATCAAGGCAGAGGAGCCACAGAATACCAAACAAATAATGGAAGTGGGCTTGGCTCTCGGAATCAGGGAAACTCTCCGGAGGCCTCGTCCAGCGGGACAACCAGAGGCCTCGGGAGTGCTCGTCCCGCGCTCACGATCAGTTACGTATCGGAGCCCTCCACGTCCTCCGAGAGGGCGTTGGAAACATCCCATCTGTCGAGCTTGAATGCGACTCCTTCCGAGGACCAGTCGCATTCATGCTAGACACAGGCGCGTACCCTAATATTATAAAACAGGGAAGCCTTTGTCAAGGAATTACTATTAATCAAAGCGAAGTCATACAGCTTACCGGCATAACGCAAGAGGTTGTGCATACACGCGGAACTATACAGGCAACAATGTCACGTATTACCGTGGTATTCCACGTCGTACCAGACGACTTCCCCATTGTAACACAAGGGATATTGGGGTCGTCTTTCTTTAACAAGCATGATGCCTGTATCGATTATAAGCACGGGTGGATAACCTGGGGAGATCACATTTACCCCTTTAAAGATAAGGAATCAGTGGTGCTCCCGCCACGCACTAGCTCCAATATGGTTGTACGCATTTCGAATCCCGAAATAAAGACAGGGTATATTCCACGCGTACGCGCTTGCGAAGGAGTTCACGGCGGAGAAACCCTAGTAACATGTATAAATAACAAGGCGTGCATGCGAATGATAAACACACTCGATCATGAAGTCGAAGTCGTAATCCCCATTATAAAGCTACAAGAGGTAACCGAAATATCATCTGAACCGCCATACCTTAAGGAACAAGGGCAGGAAGCCCGCGAAGAAACGGAAACCACCGCCACAGTCGCAACTGGGGCGGCTCTCACTGGTTCACTCGAGCAGAAACACTACAGCAAGGTGCAAGGATCTTTGCCCGAAACGGGCCAAACTACTTATCAATGTACACCGACTCAAATCCAGGGATCTTCCCAGCCTGCCACGACTCACTCCTGCGAAGGGTCCTCTCAGTCACAAACGACTCATCCCTCTCCAGGATCTTCTCAGTCTGGTACGGCTCACTCCCGGGCCTCGCCTCAGTCGGATGTCATTGCCGTCCAGCAAGGACTCACTTTCCCTCACTCAGCCTATGGCGAGAGGAACCACTTTGCACTCGCAGCCTATACAAATAATTCTCGCTCGACGTCTCTGAAGATATCAGAAATTTATACAACTATTCAAAATACAAGCGGTAAAGAGAAACTTGACAGAATTCGCAGTATCATACAATTATTGCGCCTCGATCACCTCAATCGTCCTGAGAGGGACAACATTCTTGAATTTATAAGTCAACATACCGACCGGTTCTACATACCAGGCGACCCTTTGGGAATGACTAAACTGGTCACTCATAGGATCATTACAACCGACGATGCGCCAGTACACACCAAGCAGTATAGATTCCCGCCCATACACAGGGAAGAAATGACAAGGCAAGTCAGTGAACTAATTGACAAACAAATAGTAAAACCATCCGCCTCGCCCTACAACTCTCCAGTGTGGATCGTGCCGAAAAAACCAGATTCACAAGGAAACAAGCGATGGAGAATGGTAATCGACTTCCGAAAGCTAAACGACAAAACTATCGGAGACGCCTACCCACTGCCAAACATTAGCGATATCCTCGATCAACTGGGCGGCGCAAAGTACTTCTCAGTTATGGACCTAGCCAGCGGGTACCATCAAATTCCAATGGACCCAGCAGATGCTCATAAAACAGCATTCTCTACAAATCAAGGGCATTACGAATTCGAGAGGATGCCTTTTGGGCTCAAGAATGCACCAGCGACATTCCAACGATTTATGGACCAAGCAATGGCAGGATTGCAGGGTGTAGATTTGTTCGTCTACATGGACGATATTGTGGTATACGCCAGTTCACTAAGAGAGCACGATATCAAGATGAATAAGTTAATGACTCGACTACGAGCCGCGAACCTGATGTTGCAGCCGGATAAGTGCGAATTCTTGCGACACGAAGTAGCCTACCTTGGTCACATAATTAACGAAGATGGTGTTCGGCCAGACCCAGGGAAAATAATAGCTGTTAAAAATTTTCCCGTGCCACGAAAACTGAAAAACGTGCGCCAGTTCCTCGGGTTGGCAGGATACTATCGACGATTCATCCCTAAGTTCTCGGAAATCGCCCGACCACTGTCAAATCTGTTGAAGAAGGACGCACCTTTCGTATGGGGCCACGAGACCCAGGAATCTTTCAATTTACTCAAAGATTTACTGTGCAAGGAACCAATTTTACAGCATCCGAACTTCGAGCAAACATTCATCCTCACGACTGACGCATCGAATTTCGCTATCGGTGGAGTCCTGAGTCAGGGTAAACCAGGACAAGACATGCCAATCGCCTACGCCTCAAGAATCCTGAATCCGGCTGAGAAAAACTATTCGACCATCGAGAAGGAGTTGCTCGCTATTACATACTGCGTCAACCATTTTCGGCCGTATTTGTATGGAAAAAGGTTTACACTTATCACGGATCATCAACCTCTCGTATGGTTGCATCGCGTTAAGGATCCAACTTCTCGGCTCATGCGGTGGCGATTGAAGCTGGAAGAATACGACTTTGAAATCCAATATAAATCAGGTGCAAGTAATAAAAACGCTGACGCCCTATCCAGGAATCCTATCCCACAATTGTCCATAGTTGAAGTTAATCATTTTGTCATGTATCCTATCCAAAAGAAACGTCGATTATCCTCTTGCAATACCTCCACAACCTCCTACCCCGATTCAAATGATGACAACATAGCTCGGAAACAGGCTATGGCTTCGGCCAGTACTAAACCACATTATGTGGATTACAAATTCGGGTCTGATGAATCGGCAAAAACCTTAAATCCTCACCTTAAACCAACACAACTACGCACCACCTACCACCTACGACTACGGAAGAGATCGCGCTTCAAGGATGATGAAGATAATGAGGATGCCGAAGATGACAGAGACTTTGAGGAAGATGAAGAATTCCGCATGGATAACGCAACGACACAGGAGCTTGAATCCACTAACTCCATGGTTAACGAGATCTTGGACTCAAGCGAAGAGAATGACAGTAAATCCACCGCCTCGAGCTCTGACGATGGGGACCCACCGGAGCCAGAGGTAGTGACTACAGAAAGAAATTGCATAGTAATCAGGCTACAGTCGCAATTAAACGAAAGGGACGATAATATAATAATCATGGTCGCACTTGACAAGTCTCCAGTTGATAAAGGAGCCCACGAGTTAAAGGAGAAAGGAAATCTACCCCCTCTCGATAATATGATGTTGGGACGAGCTCGAGTATACCCGTCGACTTTTGCTAATCGGCAGATTATAGTCTTACCAATAAAGGAGAAGCATACGGAGGAAATAAGTGAGGAAATCATCAAGGAATGTTTTGCATCGGTAACTGACGTAGTTTCCGAACTGGGGTTAACCACACTAAGCATCAGACACACAGAAGCAATCAACAGCTTGCCCTGGCGGATAATACTGCAGTCATTACGAAGTGCCATAAAACTTCTTGTCACCACAATCACAGTCTGTCGGGGGCAATTAACGACGCCTCTGCAAGAAGACCACCTTGCAATCATTAAAGAATACCACACTTCTGCCAGTGGCGGTCACAAAGGTGTCACCAAGACATACCTGAGAATTAAACAGCACTTCGTATGGACAAACATGAAGCGTGATGTACAAGAATATATTCGCTGCTGTCGTGTCTGCCAAACGCAAAAACTGGTTCGAAGAAAGACGCGACAAACGCTTATACTCACTGATACCCCGGGTCGTGCCTTTGATAAGGTCGCACTCGATATTGTGGGACCTTTTCATAGGACACCATTAGGTAACGCCTATATACTCACTATGCAAGACCTCCTCACAAAACATTCTATTGCACTGCTGACACGGTCGCCAAAGCGTTCACTAATTACTTTATTTGCCGGTTCGGATGCCCAAGGAGTATCCTGACTGATCAGGGACGATGCTTCATCAGCAACTTCATGAAGAACATCGCTAAAAGATTTCGCATCAAACAGATCTTTACCACAGCATACCATCCACAATCTAATGGCTCACTGGAACGGTCTCACATAGTGCTCGTAGAGTACTTGAAATGCTTTACAAATCAAGAAGATGGCTGGGACGACCTCATAGACCGAGCAAGTTTCTCATACAACACCGCCGTTCATGAAGGAACGGGATACTCCCCTCATGAATTAATTTTTGGACTCGCCGCACGCATTCCGTCTCAGTTCAAAACAGAAAAAGATCCAGAGACATATGACGACGTCCTGTCAAATTTATTCGAGCGAATACGAGACTTGCAAATAGCTGCTAAAGCCAATCTAATGAAGGCGAAAGAAATGTCCAAACACCATTACGATAAACGCTGCCACCCTACAATGTTTAACACGGGTGACTTCGTTTACCTACAATCGTGTGCCAAAACACATAAGCTTGATCAAGAATATCGCGGACCATATCAAATTATCGAGAAATTAAACCACGAGAATCTGCGCATTAAAATACGCAATACCACAAAAGTAGTACATGCAAATCTGTTAAAATTGGCTTATTCGGGTGAACCAGGATGAGTCGTTTCATTGCAGATGGAGGCCACCCTTTTCGTGATCCTCCTACTGGTGAACCAAGGACACACGCTCATGGGCTACAACTGCGACACGCCTTTTGCGAACGAAACCGTAGTATCCCTACTCGATACTCCAGAATGTCTACCTCTGCAGGAGAGACCAACCGTCCACAACGTACAAGTCGAATTGCGATTCTTGCCTAGATTTATCGATATAAATGTAATAAGCTGTAGGGTGGAGATTATGATAAGACGCAATATCGATGCCAGTTTGGGTCTTGTAAACGGTACGATCGCTAAAGTTATTTCAGTTGTACAGGATATCTCTAGTAATCATATAGAAAAGATTAAGCTTCTTTTACCATCCGGTTCTGAATATTTAATTGAAAGAGTAAACGTCAAGTTTAAAGTAATGGATAGAGCATATGTTATGAGAAAACAATTTCCAATATCTTTAAGTTACGGCATTACCATTCATAAAAGCCAAGGATTGAGCTTGCAAAACGCCATTATGGATATAGGTAATTGTGTATTCAGTTCTGGGCAAGTATATGTTGCATTATCTCGGGTAACATCTCTAGATGGTGTGCATTTAATTAATTATGATCCTTCATCTGTAATAGCTAGTGAGGAAGCTATTATAGAGTATAATCGATTGAAAAAGACATATAAACCAG
>NW_011965587.1:0-7209 GCF_000949405.1 Vollenhovia emeryi
ACATATATACAATATACATATACAAGGTGTTGAAATCCCTAAACTGACAGATAATTGTTTATTATATTTACAAAATATTCTTACAGCAAGTACTTGGAGACACAATAATCGTTTCACAGCCAACTGTATCAAGAATAGTATTTCGAGTGTCTGTACTTCTAGCAAGGCTTTTGAAGCAATTTATAAAGATGCCTCTTACACCAGATGCGACAAGAGAAAATCAAAGGCTTTTTAAAGATATAGGACGTGGTGATGGAGGCATTGGGTTACCTGGTATTGAAGGAGCGATTGATTGCACACATGTGCGTTTAGTTCATACTAGGTTTCAAAACATTGACGAAATATATAGAAATCGAAAGGGATACTTTTCATTGAATGTACAAGTATGTATTACATATATGTAAATATAAAGCAATTTTAATATAATAGCAAAGTTTTAATTTTAATTGCATAGCATAATTTTAAAGAAAAATTGTTAATTATTATACGCAGTAGAATATTAAAAATTATTGGTTTTAATATATGTACATATATTACACGTAGGCTGTTATTGGACCCAGAACAGAATTTTTAGATATTGTCTCAGAATGGCCAGGAAGCCAGCATGATAGTAGAATTTTCCAAAATTCTAGAATATATATGAAATACGTTGAACGTCAATTATCAGGCATTTTAGTAGGAGATGCGGGATATGCCTGTTTACCATTCCTTTTAACTCCTATTCAGAATCCACAAACAGATGAAGAAATCACGTTAGTATTATATCTTTAATTTTGTTATCCATTTATTGTCTATAAAAACCTAATAATTAAATTAAAAATATATTTTTTATTACAGTTATAATATACTTCACAGAAGAACACGAATAATTGTTGAAAGGACATTTGGAATATGGAAGCGTAGATTTCCGTGTTTGTCTAGAGGATTGAGCAACAAATTAATATGTTCAACTACAATTGTAGTTGCTTGTGCTGTGCTACATAATCTTTCATTAATTTTTAATGATGTATTACCAGAAGAAGAAGTATTTGAAGAAGTTAATGAAATGGAAGAAGTACCAGTTGATGCACCACATTGGGAACCAGGAGAAGGTTTTGTGATGCGAGCAGAACTGATTGAAAGACTATTTAGATAATATTGATTATGGATAATGTAATGAATATAAAATAGTAATTAAGCAAAACAATTTTTATTTTTTCTTCCATACACTTTAATAATACGAGAATGTAATTTTTTTAAAATAAACTTTTGTAATTGTAAATATGATTACTTTGATATCTTTTAAAAAGTAACACAAATCACAGAAACATCTATTTGCTTTAATATCACCTATGCACATTATTATATAGTAATATTTATATACTAGTAAATATCTATTTTAATATCACTTTTTGCATTGATATATAATAATAATTATAAAAAATAATCTTTCATAATTTTAATAACTTATTTTTAAAAAATCTCATTTACTTTTAATAACTTATAAAATACTTTGTACTTGTTCAATTTTAAGGAACATTGGTTTATATTCTTAAAGAACATATTTCTCTTTTTCTTTTTTCAACTGTAACTCAGCTAGTTCAGCCTTTGCAGTAGCTGCTCTAATTTCTAGAGCATGTATTTCTTTATGAAAATCTTCTTTCATTGCAGCCATTTTTTCCTCATGAGCTTTTTGTATTTCTGCAACTTCCTTCTCTTGTCCCATAATTTGTTTTATTCTTTCAATCTTTATAGTATTTTCATTGTAAACAGAAGTTTCAATAGTATTTTCCTATACTTTTCTCGTTTTCGTATTTTGTACACGAACAGTATTTAAACTCTTTTTTCTCTTCAAAAAACTTTCTGTAAAATACAATACAATAATATTTCATTAGTTAATCAACAAAGACATCAATAAGAGATAATTAAGAATGATTTATTTAAAGGCTGGTTTACACAGACCGTAAACCGTAAACTTATGAACTAGCAAATTCAACACTGCGATTTTAATACTTTCGTTCACTTACATATTACTTTAAGTTAATTTGAGTGAACTTAACGGCATACGTTACCAGCGTTCGAGAATTTATTATGAGCAAAAGCATTAAAATTACAGTGTTGAATTTACCGGTTTCGATATATAATAAATTGATGGTTTACGGCCTGTATAAACCAGACTAGATATTACCTTTATTGGAAAAATCAATATTTTGATTTTCTTTATCTTCTGTAATATCTTTATTTGTTACTTCACCTGGAAATCAATAATTAATCTAAATTTTAAACAAAAACTTTACTTTTTAAACATGCAAATATATTTTTTATTATATATATAATTACATAATCTTGTGAGAGAGAGAATGTACAATAATACAAACTCAATATAAATTTTATTAATAAAGACGATTTTCCCACATTTGTGCATAACGATATATGATATGTACGATATATAAATACGTTTTATTTTTAATCTGTTTCAATTTAACATACCTTTTTGTATTTTGTTTGTATTATTTGCCTCATTGTTGTGTTCAAATGACGCAGTAGTCCAATTATTATCTAGTAAAATGTTCAGAGTCTGTTCTTCCATCTCTGAAACATAAATAAAATACATAAATTTGGATTAAATAAAGTAAATATAAAAATTTGCAACATTTTTTGTTAAATACTTTATCATACATTTATAACGTTAAATAGTAAAATAATTTGCTTATAAATATATTTTAAATCTACTTACCATTAATTTTCTCATCCGTCATATTTGAACTAAAAAGGATAGGAGCTGTTTCCAAAAGGTGCGGTGCAACTATGGCTACGTCAGGATCAATATTTGTTTCTGGTGGTGGTGGACCACCACCAGTGGCCAGACGTGCTTGTTTTTCTTTCGTCAATATTTCTCTTTGATTCTGTTTCATGTTTGTCCATAGCTTTTTCAGTTGTTGAACTGTACGCTGTAAAAGAACATTTATTCAATCAGTATTAAATATATTATAAAACTTAAAATAAATCGTAAACAATCGTGATTCATCTTACACAATACAATTCAAAATAACGGTTCTTTATATTTACCTCTTGAAAAATCATTGCAGATTCGTTGTACCGCTTACAGATTTCAGACCACGCTGTTTCTTTATCCCGAAGTGTTGAACAATCACTTTTTTTTACTTCAATTACGTGCTTAAAATCTTTTAATATTTCCAAGAAAATTTTTTTTTCAATTGAAGCATAATGTTTATTTTTCGACATTTTATAAATTTTCTCTTCGCTGACCAGTTTTGATTACATTACTGCAAAATACAAACATTCTCGTATTATATTACACAATATGCAAATAAAATTAAAGAAATATTTTACTGCATGTTCAGAGAATGCACTCTAAATCCGAGATACCTATAATGTTACATGGATTATATTAGGTATATGTTTCCATCGAGGGTCAAAGTCGGGCTAAAGTCGGGTCAGAATCGGGTTGAGGTGAGCTCTCTTGCGGTAGAAACCAAAGCGCTCACCCCAACCCGATTCTGACCCAACTCTAGCCCGACTTTGACCCTCGATGGAAATATAGTCAATGTTGTTTCGTTTCAAATTTAGCGTAAACAAAGGTTATGGTATTTGTTGTTTTCCCACAGCCTGTAGAATCAGATTGATTGCAATCATAGATAAAACTTTGCTTCTGATAGAGAGAATAGATAAATTAATTTTGAATTGATAGACGAAATTATACAAATATGGTAAAGTAAATTCAATTAAATACGTCAGCGTCTCAAAGTAATGCATCTGGTATGCTTGCGCAATACAACGTAAATATAATCGTCGTACCGCGGCTACATTCGTTTTCAGGCATTTCCATCGGGATACCATGGCGATCACGTGACTGACGTCGAGCCTTATGTACGACGCTGGTATTATAGAAGAACATTTTACAACAGTATTGTAACATATCTGTAAATAATTTGGCAAATCAGTACATTTTCCAAATACCTCGGCTACAGCGTTCACCAAAGCGCGCCCGAAATCGCACACGACTATAGGAGGACGGGGCACACCTTTCGATAAAATTAATTTTAAAAAGTGTGCTATTTGTATAGATCTTTGATCAGCGGACACCATCTGAAAGACTGGCACACTACCTTCTTTAGTCACCAACACACATTGGTGTAAAAACACGTGCGGCTCGTGCTTCGAATCTCGTTTCGATATACCTCCTGTTGCATCGAGAGCCATAATAGCGTTAGGATCTTTTTTACACCGGGCTATATAGATTTGTTGCTGTTCCAACGTCCAATATATGCAATTAAATTTTAGCAAACCGATATTATGGATAGATCCGGCGTATTTTCCGTACTTGGCTTGATGGAGCAGATTCATTGGTGGATTTGCAAATTGCAATCCGTGTATTTTAAGCAATTGCTGTTCCTTTGCCTTGCGTAGAACAGCAGCACTCGGTATGATTGGTAGATTTTTTCCGCCAAATTTCTTTAATCGTTTTGCTTCATCTCGCCTAAAAGTGACTGCATCTTTTTTTGTTCAATTAATTCACGCGAAACTTTTTCCCGTCGTTGGCCACGCAATTGTCTTTTTTTATTGCCCGTGTGAAAATCAGGGAGAATACCTTCTATGTTACATGAAAATATCACGTCAACATCTTTCATCGGCGCATTCTCCAATCGACCAGTTATCTTAGCCTTACACTCGGTGCAGTAACCAATAAATTTGGCGTATGTTTCGGCAGATGCGGGTGGGGTTATTAAATTGTTTTTGAAAGAAAATACGCAATCTACCCCACTATACTGTTGGCATATTCTTTCGGCGATCACATCGGCCCATCCTTCTTTGAATTTCCAATAGATACGTCCACTAGAAATTTTTTTTGCGGGCTAATTTTAAGCCATTGTTTTGGTGAGAGAACCAATTTTATTTTTTTCGTATGTGCATGCGCAGATGCATTGGATGTATCTCTATCTGTATTTAAAGTAATGTCGAAAGAACTTTTGCTAATATTGTCTCTTTTATTCCGTTCTGTATCGACCTTAAACGTTGTTGTAATGAGCGTCCTAAATCCATTGCGATTCTCATTGATAATCACGAGACACGGTAGTGTCTCGCGCCAAGTGTAAGCGAAGCTAGTACCACGCGCGCGAGACCGACCGTGTAAGTTTACGCGAGTACACGACTTGAGGGGCCCTCAGATTTTTTATCTCAACAACGGCTGATCCCACGAACTTGAGACTGCGCTTAATCGATAGCTTGGGTACGATTTGCATAATAAAAGTATTTTTACTTTTTTCCTACGTGCCCCATGAGTAGAGATATTGCAATGCAAAGTCCACGGGTCGGAATTTTCACGTAATTTTTTTAAAGAAACGTCGTCGTCGTGGTCATGAAGAATAGAGATAAGGAGACCGAACTGTATATTCGGGACACGCGGCCAAAACCGATCCCCGATGGTTGTATCTTTAGGTACCAATAGATGGCACTGCAATCTGAAGGTACCCGATGGCTATTGGCTTAGAGTTGAGGAGGAGGAGAGATTGCAGGGTGGAGCGTGGTGGGGAGAGTTAAAATCGTGCATGTATTTGTGCGCTGTTGCCGGTCTCGTCTGCTTCCACCATAGACATAGTATATCTAGACTGCTGGTTGGCGGAGTGGGGGTAGAGCTCACGTAGAAAAGGATGCACTCTGTTTCGTGTCTGTGCGTTCTCTCTCGCACACGCGAAAAGAGGGGATAAGGGGAAGCAGTTACTAACCTGTACGTATAGTATAATTGAAGTGGGTTAAAGAGAACGAAGAACGCGCAAGCTACATATATATGCTGATTGATTGTACTTTGCAGTAAGTATTTAATAAGTATGTGTGAAGATAAAGAATACAAAATGTAAGTTTTGTTTATTAATTATGAACCATCACATGCTTATAACTCGCTTTGCTTATCCTTGTTTTATGACAGTAAAAACGTGAAATTCTATACGCAAGGTTGTGTTTTATGTTGTATGCATGGAATAGGTAAATAAATAAATATTTGTCATAAAAAAAATTACAGAGGAGAGACACAATTTTAAAGCACACAATGGTTCAGTGTTGCATATGCTGGAAAGAGCATTCACCTCTATTACCACGACAATTTCACAGGTAATGTATAAATCTAGAGATATGATTAGAGCTTATAACTTTATATATCTAAACTTTAGTTGAAATTAATGTAATAATATGTTTAGTTTTCCAAAAGATGCTGAAAGGCGAGAAAAGTGGTGTAGTAGCATTGGTTATATTGTCAATGCTTACAAAAACGCACGAATTTGCAGTGACCACTTTACAGATGATGATTATTCTAACAGTGGGACACCTATACGAAGTAGGAGATTAAACAAGACTGCAATTCCATCTGTTTTTATGCAAAGGTAAGAGTATTTACATTACATAAGATTATACTTATATACGAGTATGTATAAAACATCTGGTTAAAAAGGAGTCATCTATGCTTACTGTTTTATATAATAGTTCAGAAACTGTTCATAAGGACTCGACAAACAATAGTGATAATCAACATGCTAATGAAGTACAAATGAATGTAGAACATTCTACAATGAATATTCAGCATCAAGCAACAATGGATGTTGAACAGCAATCGACAGCGGATATTCAGCAATCAACAACCTACGTTGAAGAAAGAAATGTTATTGCTAAATCAATAAGTGCCAACAACAACGGTATTAGTCGGAAAAGGTAAAACAATAAGGGAAAAAAATTTATTGCATGTCGCTCTTATAATTGCGAATACTATAAATGAAAGTTTTTTTCAGTAAACCAAGAGATACTAGTAATATGGACAAACTTTATATAAAAAGTGGGAAAACCAACGTTGAATGCATAAGAAAAACAGATTTTGTAAATAATGAAGCCTGGTTGAAGTTTATGAAATGTGTGAAATACAATCGATATTTGCACAAAACAAGTATGGTACAAAAGTCACGTACGCAAAAGAAATTGGTAACAATGGGATCAGTACTTCAAGCATTAGAAAGTAAAAAGTTGGTAACCTATGATATTAAAAGTGCTTTAAAGGTAAGTAATTAAAACGTCGTGAAACTGCAGATTTGTACAAAATTGTTAATTAATATAATGTGTAAAATATTTGGAAATTATTTTGAACTTACAAACTATATATATATATATATATATGTATATTTACGTAGATATTCCGGAATAAGTTTTTAAATATTCAAGATATCT
>NW_011965588.1:0-2911 GCF_000949405.1 Vollenhovia emeryi
AAAACCGGAAAATACTGTTCTCAGATGGAGGAAATGAACAACAATTACGCTTTAAGCAACCTGCAATATGCATATTGCTTTATGATAACGCTCGATCACATGTAAAGGACGAGGGGTGAGGGGCAAGGGGCGAGAGCCGAGCGTCGAGCGGCGAACGACGCGGGGCGACGGGCGAGCGGTGAGGGGCGAGCGGGAAATGTTTACTGAAGCTCGCCGCTCGCTGCGTGACAACTTTTTTTCGGCGCGTCGCTCCACCCTCGCTATTAGATGATGCCCCATCGTTGCCTGCCGAGTCCGGCCTGCCGCCGTCTACGCTTTCATTCGCTCAGACATTAAAATTTATTTCTCGATAACTATTGCGAATTTTGCAAAATGGTATAGGACTTTTCTATTCAGTTTGCCCCGGTCTATCTGCCAGTTACGGGTGATACGGGTATTCGGACACACCCTGTATATATGTATATATATGTATATATATGTATATATATATAAACGCGACTTATATTTATATATATAAAAGTCGCGTTTAGCAGAAAGTTTATTTTGTAATTGTTGGAAGTTTTCTTTGTTAAGATACATAGGTCTATTCATCTATAGAATCTGAAAGTATGACCCAAAATCAGCACGAAGAAAGCTTACAACAGTTGCAAAATATAAACGCGACCAAAGTAATGTTGCGTGTCGACCGTGTCCGCAGTAGCGCGAGCCTTTCTGCCATGTGCATAGTGATCACGTGACTACCATGCTGCCGTGCCGACTGCCGTGTCACAGATTAATAGACAGATCGCCAAAGACCCGGGTTGAGGCGAGACCAGCAGTTCTCACTGGTTTCAGCGCCATACCGTGGTAGCGGTTAATGCAGTAACTATGTTCCTAAGATAAAGCGGGTTAGATTATCGAACGAAATCTCTTAACGGTCGGTAAATCGCATTGTTACCCAGTGAACACCAAGTAGAAGCATTCCTACTCACCAACATAAATATAATTTAACACATATTGTATAAAACAGTTTTATTATTGAGTGGGAAGTTATAACATTATTGTTATGTCATTGTCTATCACTTATTGTTAGTGTTCACTGGGTATGGCTTCTAGTCCCTAATTGTAAGCCGAGAACTCCGTGAGGCGTGTTGGAGAAGTTTTATTGCAATCGAAATTTAATGTTGTTAGAATTTTGAACCCTTAAAAAATTTATATTTATGTAAATTGTAACTAAAAAGATATCGATGATTATCATAGAGGCTATTATATCAAAGTTGCAATTTACATAGAGTATAGACGATTAAAAGAGTGTATGAAATTGTTTTGTCCCATACGGCACATAAATATTGCAGCAACATTGCAGAAATGTTGTAAAATGTTGCTGCAACATTGCTGCAGGATGCAGCAACGGTAAAATGTCCGCTTGCAGAAATATTATAAAGTAATATTACAGCAACATAGCAATATAAACATAGCAATATGATATGTGTATACGCAATAATACTTTGTATATATTCATATTAATATATAAAGAAAAAAAATTAATGAAAAATTGCGAATTTTAAAGATCATAATAGCTAACAACATTTTCGCGACCATGTATGAAAAACCGTAAAGTCACGGACACCCATCCAAGTTTTAACCATACTCAATGTTGCTTAACCTCGATGATTGAACGAACACTTCTTCCTGCAATATGTAAAACACTTATACATAATATATGTTTTTATTAAATATTATTAAATATTTAAAATTATTTTTGAATGTAACCCAAACAGTATACTTTATTTGGGATATTCTAAGGAATTCTAAATTCTCCCAGACTTTTAAATATATTTTTCCTGAAAGATTTGTAGGTAATTATGCATAAAAGCGACTTCCTCTCCGATTTGTTTTTTTTTAAATATGTTGTTGGGGATGTCTTTCCGAGTCATTTCATATATATATATACATATATAAGGGGCGGACTCAAATAGTTTCGGAGATACAGGCTGAAATAGGTTACAAATAATAATATAGGTTTGTAATATTTCACGTATACCGAGATCCACCCCCACCCATCCTTGCATGCGGAGAGGTGCGGGAGTCCCTGTTTGTTTACGTTTCGGAGATACAGGCTGAAAATGGATACAAATAATAATACATGTATATAGGTTTGTAACATTCCACGCATACCGAGAGCCACCCCCACCCATCCCTGCATGCGGAGAGGTGCGGTAGTCCCTGTTTGTTTACGTTTGAAAGTCTTCATATATTTCCGCCAAAGAATAATAAATCATAATTAGACGTTTATTTATATATTTATTATTTGTATCCTTTCTCAACCTTCGAAACTATTTGAGTCCGGCCCTTACATACGTATATATATGAAATGACTCGGGAAGACATCCCCAACAACGGAACATACTGTCTCCTCGCATGTACTTCCGCCGTTGTACTGTTCCACATAGGTTTGCAACTTTCCACGTGAAGCGAGATCCACTCCACACCTCTGACATAGGGTGGGTAGGGTTATTTTTAACGAGGTGAAGCCCCCCCCCCCGAAGGGGGGGCGGAACATACTGTCTCCACGCATACATTTTTCTACCTACATACAGGGTGCTACGTAATATATTGACTTCCGGTCATGGGAAGGTAGAGGGGACTAAGACAAACAGAAAAGTATTGTACTATTTTGCGCTTGGACGAATAGTTATCGAGATACGAAATTTTAAAAATCGCCGTATTAGCCCAACCTACTGGCGAATGTAAGCGCGCGGTGAGATGCGTCGGCCTAGCGGCCCCGCTCGAGGCGGTGTGCGGCGAGGAATAGAATGGCGGTGCGGGGCGAGGAGTAGGGAGGCGAGGCGCGCCGCTGCCCGTCCGCCGCTTACGCGCCCAATTTGCAAAAGTTAGAGCAATCACAGACATTTCTCATAAAATTCAAAAA
>NW_011965588.1:3120-7225 GCF_000949405.1 Vollenhovia emeryi
CAAAAATTAGCCCGATATCTCAAAATTTACGGAAGTTAGAGCAGTCACAGACATTCGAATGCGTACATACACACACACACACACACACACACACACACACACACACACACACACACACACACACACACACACACATACAGACATTTTGTAAAAATAATATTTTTAGACGTTTTAAAACATTTTAAACATATTCCCAAAGAAAACTGGAAAAAAATTTTTTTCACGAAAACAAAGCTTCCTCTATGAGGAAGCAAAATTTCGTTGTATGAACTAAATTTGTATAGTTGTTGGATCAAATGGTTAATTTAACAATTATTTAGTTGTACTAAAAAAATATAGTATTTATTTGTTTTTGTATGTCATTTAGTTAGCCAGGTAATATATTTCTTTAAATTCCAAATATCAAACTGACTAAATGATACCGCAAAGATAGATAAATATGGTATGTTTCCAACCAAACAGTTGAGTTAGATATGACAAAGTTTTTGTTAAAATAAACAGCAGAGTTCATCAATTTCGACTTTTGAAAGTAACCAAATGTTAGACGCAATTTCAAAAACTTTTTGATGGATGAACCAAGCGCGAACGAAATTCAAATAAATTAATTATTTGTTAAAACTTCTAGGCTAAATAAAAATTTAAGTTAATTGATACATGATTTAGTTGAAATCGTGTACTATTTTTTAAATAACTGACTAAAGAGTGTGATCAAATGTCACATCATTGTCATGTAACATCAACTATTTCATGTGCTTCTTTTGACTAAACAAAGCTGCAATTCAGTTGTTTAAATTTTGTTCAATTTTAATTATTGAATAAGCGTACATAGAGAAAAAATTGTTGGTTTGTCTAAATATATTTAGTTAACATTATTTTATTAGTATATGTATAAATATATACGCTTTTCAGTTAAACAAACATTATTTATCGAAACATATTGTTTGCGTAGAATTCTTGTTACACGATGTATGCATTGATTTGATTTCGATACGATGCGAATTCAACTAAAGATTTAGTCATATGAACAATTGTTTCTTAGTGTATGCTTACTCAGTGATTAAAATTGAATAAAATTTATACAATTAAACTGTAGTTTCGTTTAGTTAAAACACATCAAATAGTTAATGTTGTACAATTGTTACTACACTGAAAAAAAATTTTGCTAAACGAACTAAATTCGCTTAGTTGCCGAAAAATTTGGTAAATTTAACAATTGTTTAGTTCTATTGAAAATGCAACATCGCAACACTTAATTCAACCAAGTGATTTATTTATATTGTATGAAAATTGCTCAACTAAATTATTTAGTTTGAAATACTACTACCATTTATGTATATTTTTTAAATATTTAGTTATCACATCTGTATATTTATTTGATTCAAAGTATCAAAATGACTAAATAATTTCGTGTTGGCTAAAATATATTGCGTATCTTTAACTAAACGATTTAGGAAGATACAACAAAATTTTGTGTTCATTTAAACAGCTGAGTTTATCAAATTGATTCTTTTAAAGTAACAAAAAGTTTTGCATATGTTCAAAATTATTTTGATGAATGGACTAAATGTGATCGAAAATAAAATAAATTAAGTGTTAGTATACGTTTTTAGGCTGACCAAATATCGAATTATGTCATATGTATATAATTTAGTTAAATATACATGTTATTTTGCTGAATAGGCAACAAAAGTATGTTATTGAAAATCACTTTATCATCGTGTTGAATCAACTATTTTGCATGCCAGCTTCTGAGTAGTTCACCGACCGCCGCTAGGCCGCGCATGGTGGCGGCCAAAAACTCGGAAGCAAAATTCAGTCTCGTAGGGTATAAAAGGAGGCCCGCGTAGTGCTCTAGCATTAAGAGGATTGGAAGTTTAAATTTCATGCCTCAGTGTTATAGGATATTCCTCTAGATTTTAGAGTATCTTCTTGAGACCGTATTTCATAGGAAAATTCTCTAAAATCAAGAGGGAACCACTAAAAAATAGAATACTTTTCTTTGGGTGCGGGTAGACACGGTAGTGTCTCGCGCCAAGTGTAAGCGAAGCTAGTACCGCGCGCGCAAGACCGACCGTGTAAGTTTACGCGAGTACACGACTTGACGGGCCCTCAGATTTTTTTTTCTCAACAATGGCTGATCCCACGAACTTGAGACTGCGCTTAATCGATAGCTTGGGTTAGATTTGCATAATAAAAGTATTTTTACTTTTCTCCTACGTGCCCCATGAGTAGAGATATTCCCAGCAAACACCGAATATAACTGCTATATAACATGGAAGTAACAAGTAATATAACAGATGTTACATTCTATTTACATAATAGTTACGTAACATTACTTTGTATATGTAATATAACTGAGTTATGAAACTATTATATTGCTTTGTTATTTACGTGTTATAATAAACGAGCAGTAATATAACTGTAATGTCGCACGTGTTATATAACAACTGTTATATTTATATTACATATATAATTGATTTTATAATAGAATTTAATTGAATTATATATATGCGGGACTTGCTATGTTCCGTGATTTTTATCAGAGGTAATCCTTTCTGAACAATAAGTAAACTTTTCGAACTTAACATAAAATTATGGAAATAAGTGTTTTCATATTTATGTAATATTAATTTTATCGTGATGGCACGGTTCCTCACGTACGTTGCTGCGCCATCACTCGCGTTTACGCGCGCAGCGGCAACTACGCGCCTGAGCCTCGAGTATGCGCTGCTTCTCGTTTAGCAACAGGGCGGGCGGCCATTAGTAAGTTCCGTCTGGGCCGTCGAGCGGTTCACACGTCTTCCGACGGGAGATAAATTTTTGATCCTGCGGGATTGCATCATCCCGCGTGTGGCCCGGTTACCGGGCCATTGCATCGTTCAACTCGCTACATTCCAAGCAATACCATTGTAGCGTGTTACATTTATGGAGGACTAAAGGTTCGTCTTGGCCGTGTCGGCTCAGTGGTTATAATGAGCCGAGTGCCAGTAATAAGAAGAAGAAGAAGAAGCGGCCATTAGTCATTTTGGGTCACGCTGGGTCACGCCGTCACGCGATCCGGTCGGCGGTCCATGTGCCTCGTTGCAGGGGCGATTGCGGCTGTTTCAGCTGTTTGGTTTAGATCACCGGATGAGACACATCATCGGGTGAGTCGTTCGCATCACGCTATCACTCGAGCGTTCCAAAGTGTACGCACTTGATAATAAAATCAAGTCTTGTGCCTATCTTGTGTCTATCCTATAGGCCGATTCTGTAACGACATGTCGATATCGTTAAGTTATCGGTGCACAGCTTTTCTATTATAGGTTATATCTGTGCAACGACAACTTAACGATATCGACACTATTATTAGTCTGGATATTGGCTCCCGACCCCTTCAGGGGCCCGATTCTTGAATTTATTCGAAGAAGAAACTTATACGAAAATTCTGTTCTGACAGAAAAGTTGAAAGTCGATTGGTTGAAGCCACACGAATAGCCGATCAACTTGCAACTTTTCTGTAAGAGCAGAATTTTCGCATACGTTTCTCCTTCGAACAAATTCAAGAATCGAGCCCCTGGGCCGATACGGCCACGACGAACCAATAGGCGTTGTAAATTCAAGTTTTACTTGGTATACAATGCCGGGGCCCGACTATCGGACCTCGCGCAGGATGATGCAATTGGGTGATGCAATCCTGCAGGATAAAAAATTATTCTTTTAAGTTAGAAGACACGCGGCACTCTCGACGTCCCGAACGGAATTGATATCGACACTGTCGTCGTTAAGAGTTACAGAATCGGCCTACTGTGCCTAGTTTGCGCTCTCAACTTCTCTTAACTGTACGGTTTGGACGGACTATCCTCGCATTCCGTTTCACACATGATGCACATAATTCATCATTTATCCTTGTTTAACATTCGATGAACAACAAGGATAAATGACGCATTATGCGCATCATGCGTGAAACGGAACGCACTCAGAATCAAGACCTTTCTCAATACGATTATATACAAATATTCTCTTCTATAAAATTTATATGTTACAGTGCTGTTCGATATTAAGGACTGCAACGTTGTATCGCAGGGTTACAGTACTCTGCTAGGATAAGAACTGCGACATTATA
>NW_011965589.1:0-7226 GCF_000949405.1 Vollenhovia emeryi
TGAACGGAATCATTCTGATTGGTTAGCCTTTCATCTAGTTACCTTTCCGTTACTGTTCCGTTCCGCTGTTTCTATCTCCATCGGGATGCACCCTTAGGCTGCGGGCACATGGTGCGTGATGCGTGATGCGGGATAGAGCTCCGTCATAGCAACAACCAATCAGAGCTATCCCGCATAACGCATCCCGCACGAGTTCAGTGTGCCCTGTGCACATGGTACGGAATTTAGCAGAAAAATTGGTTACAGAATTCAAAAATATTTTTTCAAGTTGTAAATTGTATTGACAAAGTTTTTAAAAATGTGAAGACAAAGATAAAATTAACATTAAAGAGTATTATACATTTCGTGAATCAATGAAATATCGTATAAAAAGTATTATTTCTTAATTTATGTTTTCACGTAGGCGCGTCATAACCCCCTTTTCCCGTACCATGTGCACAGGGCACACGAAAATTTTGCGTGATACGTGATGCGTCTTGATCTTGTATTTGTTCGTATCAGTGTCTTGGCTCCACTATAAGAAATATAAATAATAAAAATAATGGAAAGTAAATTAATGATGGTAGAGAAAGCTATGATACCATTATTGAAAATATACATGAAGACTCCGATAACAAATTTTCGAAAAGAAAAGGTTAGGTTAACTTTAATAAAATTATTAACAATGCACATAATTTTATCTGAAAAGAAGAAAAAGAAACGTAGTATGTGGGTCAGACCAATCTATACGGTGCAACAGCGACATATAAAAAGAAACATTGAAATATGAAAAATAAATGTATTTTATTTTGAATGCAAATGTTTATAAATTTAGATAAATATTAACTGACGTATATAGCATAAATAAAATAAACGTTTTTTTAATTAAAAGACCTGCATCTTCTTCTGCCTGTAAAACATCGTTCATAATTTTGTTTTGGACGATTCTTCAATTTTTATAAGGCAGTCGTCTTAAAATGTCGCCCAGTTGCACTAAAAAACCGTCAACACCGTCAAACGGTTTGTTGGTGTCAGATAAAATTTTTAATAATTCCTTGTGAAAGTCTCCGTCAGTCGAAAGACTTCTCCGTCCTAAAACATCAAAAATATATTATTTAAACATTCTTTCAATGTTACGTCTTTCACCAATCACATAAACTAATTTAAAATTTTCAACATAAATTATTAATACAATGTACTTACGTTTAGTACCTCTGCAGCCGTTCTCGGATACACTCATGTTAATACCTGATGTGCTACTACTTGTGTCGTCATTGAAAATATTGCTCGTGGAACAGGACCCAGTCAGAAATGTCTCGTCGATCGACGTCGAAACGACGTCGTATCGACATCGAAACCGTCATATTGAGCTTGTGCGGAAGCCCTTATTCAATAACATAAATTAAATTTATATACTCACACTTGTATTATAATTGATTTGACTTATTGATATATAAGTTCTCCTTATTCACATCCATATCCGCAAAGCATGAATGGGTCAAATAATCAAAATTCTCCTTCGGTAGAAAAACATTGCATTGCATGCACTCGTAATAATCCACGTGTAACTAACAAAAGATTACAAATAAATTGTGTGATCAAGGCAAAATAATTTTTTTTAACATTTTACACATATTGACATTTCTATAAAAATTTGTTCTTACCTCTTCCATTTCAGTACAAATTATTAGATGGTTATACGAGGTTATATATAACCTAAAATTTTTCGAGCTTCGCAATTCGCTTCACTGATGGTGTTTACCGCGATGGCCGGGTGCGGGATGCGTGATGCGGGATAGAGCGTCCGTCATAGCAACAACCAATCAGAGCTATCCCGCATAACGCATCCCGCACCATGTGCCCGCAGCCTTAGGCTGCGGTCCCATGGACTGATATTTCTCGCGTAACGCGTATCGCGTAACCAATCAGAAGCGTTCCGCGTTTTCTGTTACGCCTGTGTCAAAAAGTTGCGTATTACGCGAGTTGCGTGACTTATATGTGTGAGCGGTTCTAAAGAAGCGGTATAGACAACATGGAAGAATCTGTAAGTTATCTTTAGGTATTATAATGTTGTTTTCTGTCCTTTATTTTATCTTTGTTACTATATTGTCTGTTATTATATTGTCTTCTTTCTATTTCGTTTGATACTTTATATTGTAGGTTACGTTTGATACTTTGTATTGTAGGTTATGTTTACTATACTTTTAGTCCTATTAATGTAAAATATAATTTATAATATACAATTTAATAAAATTTTAAATACTGATTTATAAAACTAAAATAATATGGTTTGTAATTATTTAATAATTATTACCCTTTGCAGCAAATTAAATGTGGATATTGCAATTGGTTTATAGCACATCAATGCCAAAATATTTTAGAGCATGAGTGCTTTAAAAAATATGATGAAAATACAGATGCATTGTTTATTGACGATAATAATGTAGCTACTATAGGTATGAACATTCACATTATATGTATTATTTTGTATTGTTACGTCCTGTGGACTCTACGATTTCTCTCTTTCAAAAAACCATAAGAACGTTTTTCCTCCTTTGGAAATTATTATTTTAGGAATCAGCGGATATCGACTAGCCAACGCATGGGTCCCCTCCCCATAAAATTTATTACCAGAGTAATACTTTTCGGAACTCGAAAAGTAAAGTGCCCTAATTGTTGCTGGTCGATAGCCGTTGAAATAATAGGTTACGCCCTGTGGACTCCACGATTTCTCTCTTTTAAAACCAATAAGAGACACACATGTTTTTCTTCCCTTGGAAATTATTATTTTAGGAATCAGCGGATACCGACCAGCCAACGCATGGTTGCTGGTCGATAGCCATTGAAATAATAAAAAAGGGAAGAAACAACAGACAAGATGGGATCAGGCCCTCTCAGACGGCAATTTCAGAAGCCTTTATTTTATGACTATTTGGTTTTCTACCCAAAAAGTAAAACTCGGAATTTTTCGGAAGCCGCTGAAGGAAATGATACCCTAAGTAAATATCAAAGGGCGACGACGACTTAATGGTCGGGTTGCCAATAAGGATGACAACCCCCTGACACCTCCCACTAATCCACCAATGAAGAACCAAAATCCAAAATCTCCTTTCATGTCCCATGATCAAGATCCACCCCCGAAAAATCATATATAAACCCGAAGCCTGCTGCCTCAACGCTTCTTCCTTGGCAGTTTCCGAGTCCACCAACGCACCTCGTTCCGTGACTCTCCAAGTTCTCTTAACATTCTTTCATATCGAGTCATCCAGTACAAGTAAAATCAGTGCGCGAGTTCGCCTGACAGACCATTTCATCGGAGCCTGCCGCCTATTTGACCATTTCATTGGAGCCTGCCGCCTATTTACCAGATACCGAAATCTCATCGATACCAACCAGTAGTAAGTCGCACGTTTTCTTTTTAATTGTTTTGGCTCGACGACCTCCTTTCCCCCAACTAATTTTTATTCTTATTCCGAAGGACTTTCGCTAGTTCTAACTTCCCCGTCCATCCACTTGCGAACTCACCCCAAATTTCCATTCCTTAAAATTCGTTTTGTGTCCACGGATTCCGCCTCAGCGTGAATCCGACACGATTCGAAGAATTTCTATTCCTTAAAATTCGTTTGTGTCCACGGATTCCGCCTTAGCGTGAATCCGACACGATTCGAAGAATTTCTATTCCTTAAAGTTCGTTTTGTGTCCACGGATTCCGCCTTAGCGTAAATCCGACACGATTCGAAGAATTTCTATTCCTTAAAGTTCGTTTTGTGTCCACGGATTCCGCCTTAGCGTGAATCCGACACGATTCGAAGAATTTCTCCTTAAAATTCGTTTTGTGTCCACGGATTCCGCCTCAGCGTGAATCCGACACGATTCGAAGAATTTCTATTCCTTAAAATTCGTTTGTGTCCACGGATTCCGCCTTAGCGTGAATCCGACACGATTCGAAGAATTTCTCCTTAAAATTCGTTTTGTGTCCACGGATTCCGCCTTAGCGTGAATCCGACACGTTTCGAAGAATTTCCATTCCTTAAAATTCGTTTTGTGTCCACGGATTCCGCCTTAGCGTAAATCCGACACGTTTCGAAGAATTTCCATTCCTTAAAATTCGTTTTGTGTCCACGGATTCCGCCTCAGCGTGAATCCGACACGATTCGTAGAATTTCTATTCCTTAAAATTCGTTTGTGTGTCCGCGGATTCCGCTTTGGCGTGAATCCGACACGATTCATTACTTCCACTATTAACAAACCAGAAATTCTACCCAACCTTCATAACTCTACTCATTTTAGTGGACTCACGGGATCCACTGTCAAACCCAAGGCGGAAGTCTCGAGCCGTAATCAAACGTTCAAGGAATCGGAGGAATCGTCGCGCGCGTTTGTTAGCCGCGCAAAATAACGTTCCAGCGCAAATCTCCGACACTTCTCCTCCCTCTTCTCCCCTCTGCGCTAGTCCCGACCGACAGGCCGAGGACCCTCCACCCTCTTCCTCCTCTCTACAAGATCCTCCTCCCCAGCTCCCCGAGCCTCAATCCCCTCTCCCCGATCCGGAAATTAACGACAGGCCTCCGTCCCCCGCCTCGTCGACCTCTAGTATAGAGATCGTCGAGGAATTTGAACTCCCTCCTCTCACTCCCCCGCGGATTACTCCTGAGAAATTCTTTAGACTAATCCGCGACATCTTTCCTTGCTCCCATCCTCCCCCAGGGACCTTCACCGTAGGCCCAGAGTTCCTGGATATCCCTGAACTCCTCGACAGAGTTCACTCCAACCCCCCTCACCTAGTCATCCCGGTCTACCTTCCCGGGGAAAGATATCCCAGGCCCGTCCCCATCCGGCTCTTCCAGCGCCTTTTCCCTCCCTCCTCCGCTATCATTACAGACCACCAATAAATCCATCACACCTCTATATGTACAAACAAACACACACACAGTCACACCCACAATATGTAAAAACGATCATCTAATTTATTTATATTTTGTCCTATATTTAATAATGTAACTATTAGTTTAGAGTAAGGTTTTAGTAAAAATAAACTATCTGATCTAATGTCTAGTAACAATAATCCTTTTTTACTTTTTTAATTCTAATGTTTAGTTGAATTTATCTTTTTACTTTAATCTAATGTCTAGATGTAGAAAAATCGTAAATATATGATGTTAAACTTATCTCCTTCAATTCTAATTTATTTCTAAAGACCTCACCCCCCTCTTTTTCGTTTCCCCTTTGAGAGTGCACAAGGTCCGTCCCAGGGTAATAGGGATTAATTTCCTTGACCCGAAATAGGACCTGCGATCGCACCGCTCTCGAAAGGAGTCATAGTGTCCTCGCGGACATTGACCCTTTTAGAGCCTTAGAAAAGTGCGTTCGGCTCGCTTCCACGCGCCTCCGAGCGTGTTAGCGAGATATTAAAATTGCTAGTTGCGTCATTCCACACCTCCTCGTCTGGAAGCCCTATCCTTCGGCTCCCGCTAATCTCTATTTCCCATATCTCCACTTTCCAAGAGGTTTTGACGTAACAGTATATTATGTGAAATTAGGTATTATGATCAAACTTCTCTCTTACAGTGAACAGATGTGAGGACACTGAACTATCATTCCCAAATTCTAATGTAGATTTGGACGAACGTTTTATAATGGCAGTTATAGATAGACCACCATTATACAATCATCGTTTAAATGTTAAAGAAAGGTCTAAAGTAAAAAAAGCAGCTTTGTGGGAAGAAGTAAAAAAAACCATTGGTAGTATGTATATATTAAAACTTTTACTGTAAAATTAACATGTACTAAGAATTTAATATTAATAACCTGTTATTAAAGAATAAGATATTTATTGTTTTCTTTAGAATTGTGTGATAAGATTAAAAAATAACTCTTTGAAATAGGTAATCTGAGTATAAAAGAATCACAAAAAAAATGGAAGTATCATCGTGACTGTTATATAAGAGCCAGGAAAAAAGTAAAACAGTATGTGCCGAGTGGGTCTGATGCATCTGCAGTAAATGTAAAATCTAATTATAGATTTTTCGAACTAATGAGACCCTTGGATGATACATTTCCGACTACATTGTATGTATTGTACAAAACTATATATAGTTTTACATACATAAAATAAAATAATATAAACGAAATAGTATTTTACAGAACAATAAGCACATTATCAACGACGGTTGAAAAATCATCTTTGGTACAAAAGGAAAATGAAAGTAACGACTTCTCAGATTGCTCAGATGTTGGACCAGATGTGTGTTCTCACGAATCATCTGCATTGTCAAGCCCTGGACGCTTATCATTCAACTCAACATCTTCATCAGTCTCAAAAAGTATATATACATATACATACATATATACATATATATACATACAATTATGTATGTGAGATTGGTATGCATATTATTTTTTCTAACATTAATTTAATTTTGTTTACAGAACGAAAGAAGCATGACCAGTCACAAGAGTTACAAACTGCTCTATTAGATATTTTAAAGATACCTGTTCCTGAAAATGATGCCATAGATGGTTTTTTAAAAACTCTAGGTGAGGCTTTACGACGTTTGCCATACCGAAAGAGAGTTATGTTGGAAATTAAATTTCTTCAAATGAGTACAGAAGCAGAGTTTGAAAACAATGAGGAGAGTTGTTAATTTTTTAATTTAACCAAAGATGTGATATTTCTTTTATTTTGTTTGAATTTTCTTTTATTTTGCTTTTAATTTCGTAATCAAAGAAAGTTATTAAATTATTAAAGACTAAAACAAAATATTCGATTTATAAAGATTAAATAATACATATATAGAAAGATCTCAAGTATACAAAATTTGAGAATATATAACAAAGTTAATGAGGTTTAAGACATGTTATTTAAAAAATTGTTATGGGTGTAACAGTTCAAATATACGTTTAGTTGTACTTACATGTCTGTGATAATAATTACATATCTTAGTTTTATTTTTCTATAATATCAAATAATAAATGTTCACGAAATATATTTAATAAAAGTTATTATTGATACATTAAATTTATTGTATATTATAACTTATTTAAATTCCTTATATCCTTAGTGCTGTATATAAATAAAAAAGAACCTTTTATCACATTTTTTAGCATGTAAGTAATTTTGAATAACATATTTAGATATTTGATTTTGAAATTAAATGTTCAAAATTCATTGCGAAATGCCTTTTTCCACTGCCATGTAACTGCACCATCTCCTTCGAAATACTCAGCGAATGTATTTCTAATCGCCA
>NW_011965590.1:0-7230 GCF_000949405.1 Vollenhovia emeryi
TTACTAGCGGTATACCGTATGCGTTATCTACAGGATAATCGCTCGTGTCGAATCGTATATGTATATCGCGTTTCATCGTCTCATATACATCCTCGCACTTGATGTGGTATATGAGACTGTCCGTATCGGTGTACATAATTTTACACTTGTCTCTGTACAGGGGTAACATATATTCATGGTGAAATTCATACAAGCAGATCTTGGATATGTCGAGGATGCACATACCCACGTAGATCGGCTTGTTGAATTTTACCTCGAGTTTTCGCAACTCCACGGCAATTAAGTTTTCGGAAAAAATGCTGCGACTATGAAAATTCGGTTTGGAGATCATCGTCTCGGCACCGTAGCGACCATCCCATTTAGTTATAAGTTTAACGTCGACGTGATTCCGCACGTTTTCCATTGTTTTACCGAATACCGCGTTGTTCATTAATTTATACAAATTTTTTTCGAAATCGTTTGTTGCACATGTTCTAAACTGAGTATTAAGCTCGATATATTTGCGAAGCCATGGAGATTGCAAAAACTCCAATATACGATGTATCTTTGTGACACGCAGACCGTGACGCGTGCACTGCTGCAGGTTACGGTAGTGTATGATATAACGCTTCTTATCATACACTGTCGCGAGAAGTTTGTTCTGCCGCTTGCCTGGTGGCTTATCACGCGTCGGACAAAACGGTAGATCGGCGTGCGCGTCGCGGTCGTGAAGATGCTGTGGATACTCAAGATCGACCTCGAGAATGTACCCCGTGAGTGCATCCGGAGCGATCGCATTTGCATTAAAATCAGCAACGTTAGTGACCCATTGAAAATTCGCGTAAGGCAGCGGCTGACACATTGCCCACCCGTACAGATTATTTACGTCAAAGTACATCAGGTACGAGGAAGGTTTCGCGGGATCGTAAGACTGCATGTACTTGTTATTGGCTCGAGCATATCTACCGGAACATTAGCTGAGACCGCCGCGTATGCCGCGTTCCACAAACATAACCATGTCAATATCGGTGAGCAGTTCGAAATTTATACGCGTATGTTTCATCATGGCATCCCACGTGAAACCGGGTAAAGTATAATAATGCGCAGGATCTAACCCATAACTTTTAATGCTACTATTGCGAAAATTTTCAAAAATGTCAGCCAATAACAAGACATCGGTTTTCAAATATAAATCACTGTAATCTCCCAGAGTTTCGATGGAGAATCGTTGCCATACATTCAAAGCATGTGCGTAATCGCTCTCGGATACGGTGTCACCGGTCAAAGAACTAAAAAATGATTCGCGCGGTGGTATGCATAGGTCCTGCAACTTGTCTGCACAATCTATATACTCATATGGAAATACACCTTTGCGCGTTAATAAATTGAAATCGTCACTGGATAATGTTGAAAATTCGGATCGTGTAATTTTTAATTTATCTGTATTGAGAAACGATGCCAATCTATTGAGACTGGTACTCAGAAATTTATACGAGTCAATAAATCGCAGCTGTATACAATTTTGCCGCTTGGAGTTTATCGCAGCATTTTTAACATTTTTTGTAAAGGAAATGTACGTTTCCTTCGTTATCGGCAATACATTAACCGTGCCCTCGAACGCGGTTGCGATTTCTTTAATTATGAAATGTGCATCATAGCCGGATAAATTATGGAAAACTATAGGAATAAAATGTGAGTCTTTATAATTTAGGTTACAATTAGAATGTGCAGGACCTCTATACCGCCCGGTTAGATGACAATGATCGCGTACTCGAATGTCGCCTGGTGCTAATGGTTTCTCACAAATATGACAGTGCGTGCCGCTATTAAATTGTTCACACTGTTCTTTCGAAAGCGTTTCCATGGGGACATTAATTGATAAAATATTTTGCACGCGATGCGCTAAGTTATTAAGTTCGCCCGCGAACCATGTGATACAATCCTTATCGCGACGGAACCGATACATTGACAGCGAGTTGTCATACGAGCAGTGAACGTAGTACGCGATGCTAAATACCTGGTGGTGCTGGTATGCTTTGGTATCGGTATCAGTCTTTTTTAAGATGCACTCAAGGTCCGCGTACACTACAAACGGCACGCGTTCCTTCCTGCTGTGGTTGTTGAAACTGAGCCACTTGTCCTTCTCGCTGGGTAATACGATCGCGCAGTTATTTATCTTTTGGCAGTCCACGCTGTGGGCTTCCAACTTTCCATTTGAATGGAAATAATGCAAACATCTGGAAAGAAAAAACATTTTTATATTTTTCAAATAAAACAATTTTTCATAAATTTTATTGATACTCACCGATCGCAAATGTATTTCTTCTCCTTGTGTTTACTGAGTTGAGAACTGACGAGGCGGGGTAAGTTTTTTATCCAGACGAAGTGGCCCACTTCAGCATCTTCCTGATCTTGTAGGTATAAAAGTTCACGTGCTTCTCCTTCTTCTCATCGGTAACTCGTAGCGGTACGACTGTGCATTCCTTCTTCTTCTCGACGCTGTATACGTTGATGGAAATACTGTTCAGTTGTTCAAACTTTTTAATACCGTTTAATGTCATTGGAAAGCTAATGTCTCGCAGGTTTAGCACGTCGCTGTAATGCGGATACGACGATTTACGATCAGCGTTTCTTTCAGCCGGATAGAGAGCAGCGACCACCGACCACGCGAAACACGCATTGTCCTTTGATCGTACATTGATCACTGCTTTCTTCCGTTTCACCACTTCTGGCATGTCTATATGGCATCCCGCGCGCATAGGATTGCACTTGTTCACATTAATAGTTATGTTGTGTATACGCGACAACGCCCATCCGCTATCACGCTCCTGGAATTCTTCGAGTTCGGTTAGAATCAGATCGATTACGCGCGACTTGTACCACAGTTGTAGGTCCGTTGTAATAAGCAGTTCATAGTTTTTTGTATTTATGCTTTTATTCGCATGTTTATTACCCGCCACAAACTCTCCGTTGAACACGGTATTCACCTTTACATAATTATAGCGCTCGATAGCGTCTCGCACGTGCTCGACCACTACATCGCGAGCGTCCTCGAGAAATTTCCGCGGCTCGATGTACTCCACGTTAATCACCACACTGGTAAGCACGCGACTGTCAAATGCGGTGTCGATCTCGCGCCACGACAGTTGCGCTCTCGAAGAAGGTCCAACACTCGCGTAATCATCGCTGCCGCCACCACGGCCGAAATGTACGAATCGTTGTTCCAGTTGTTTTTTTACTCCCTCGAGTCGCGCGATTTGCGCCACCAGAGATTGTCTATTGCCGATGGACAGCCTTGGACGCTTGGTACGGCTACGTTCTTCGAGTTTCGCGATGCACTCGTCGCATTGCAGAATCCACGCGAAATAGTCGCCCATGGTAGCAACCTCGTCGACTCGCGCCACCAGATCTTGATCCATGTTGTCGCACATATTTCCCAAGTCACTCTTTTCACATTCGTTGAACTTTCGTGAAACCGATTCGCTCGACTGATGGACTTTGAAATGTGGAACTATAAGCTAACCTATGATATATATACTTTTTACCCCCTCTTCGTCTTTTCGACCCAGACCCTTGACCATGTTTTCTCTTTTGAAATGTGGGATTATATTTTTACCCCCTCTTTGCCATTTTTGACCCAGACCCTTTCCCCAAGAAATGAAAACCAAAAGAATTCCAATCTGTTTTTCTAACTTAGAACTTGGTTTTGCTGAATTATTAGAGAAATATAAGAATTTCCGGTCAGTTCCCCGTTAGGAAATCAGGTATTTGCACATGTCAGGATTGTCAGATTATATCGATGCTGAAAGATTGTATTTCAACAAGGAATCCGGCTAGTAAATCCGACCGAATTCCTATTTAAGTTTTACTGACCGGAAATCCTTTTTAAAAGTGAGACGTTTTCCCAATCGGATTCTAATAATAACTGAGGAAAACCTACCGGATCCCTGCTTAAATTTCCACACGGGATGTTTTCTCTTTTGAAATGTGGGATTATATTTTTACCCCCCTCTTTGCCTTTTTTTCGACCCATTGGTAAATTTTACCTCCATCCTTTTCACATAGATGTCATTTTAAAATGTATTGTTCATCTACAGCATATTGAACGTTCTTTTGAAATGTGGGATTATAAGCTTAGCTAAAAGGATTTAAAATCTATTCATGCATCAAGACGAACCGTAATATTTCTCCTTCTCTCGACGTGTTCAAACGAGTCTCGACGTGTTCAAACAAGTCTCGACATGTCCATACCAACGTGTACATCTTCGCCTCGATCTTATATGTATGGGTAGGAAGCAGAAGAAAAAAATGTTAGTGGATGAAAATTTTATTTATTATACAATTATTAATTTTTTTCGTTCATCACCGCGTTTTAAGGTTTCAGCAATAAGTTCATCTACAGCATAAACTATTAATTCACAATCTATGACAGAAGTTTTATCATATACCTCATACAGTATACCAATTGCATCATCTCTCTCCTCTCTCCCTCGCATATAGCCCTACGTTGTCGCTCTTCTTCTTATTAACTACTTGGGAAGGGAAGATAGAATGGATTGGAAGAAAATGTATGTCATTAAAAAAATTTTAATCTCATTTTATTATCTTAATTTATCAAAATACATCACCCCGACTTTTGGCTTCGGCAAGAATTTCTTTTAACTTACCCCCACCCTTAATTCTACATCTTCCCCCGCTCACTCAATTTTAATCCTCCCATTATTCTGTTTACTCCAGGAAAGAATTTTAATCCTCCCATTATTCAGTTTACTCTAGGAAAGAATTTTAATCCTCCCATTATTCAGTTTACTCCAGGAAAGAATTTTAATCCTCCACTAATCTGTTTTACTCTATAGAAAATCCCCCATCCCCCGCACCGTCGGGCCCAGTCCCAATCCTCCCATTATTCTGTTTAAGAATTTTAATCCTCCCATTATTCTGTTTACTTCAGTAAAGAATTTTAATCCTCCACTAATCTGTTTACTCCATAGAAAATCCCCCATCCCCCGCACCGTCGGGCCCAGTCCCAATCCTCCCATTATTCTGTTTAAGAATTTTAATCCTCCCATTATTCTGTTTACTTCAGTAAAGAATTTTAATCCTCCAAAGAATTTTAATCCTCCACTAATCTGTTTGTTCTATAGAAAATCCCCCCCACCCCCCGCGGTTAGGGTCGCCGCGTAGGGCTCCATAGGGTAAGGTTCGCCCGGTTCCCCCTCCCCCAGCGGTTAGGCCCGCCCGGTTTCCCCCTCCAAAAGTGAGTTAGAAACCCCATAGCTCCTCTACTCAACCGCCTCTTTTTCGGCTCTCAAAGCTGATTCATAAGTTTCTTAAATAAACAAAATAATACAATAGTTGTAATATAAAACAATATTTATATAAAACATAATAAACATGCAAAATCTTTTTTTAAAACTCTTTCTTTAATATTTTAATACTTATTACTTACCATGTTTACTAAAAATATAACATTTATATTTAGTCCAATGTTCTTTGACCGTTATTTCTTTAACGATAGCAGTTCTGATATTTTTCATGCCTTCAGGCCAATAACAATAATTTGGTTCTTCTAACCAGATTATTGGAACTACTGAAAAATCCAAATTGTCAAATCGCACTACTGCATACTGAAAATAAAATGTTATAACATTTATAATTTATAAACCTAATATGTTGAAACAAATCAAATTTATACTTACCATATGAATTAATCCATATCATGCAACATTGATAAAAAGCAATTCTCTAATTTGAAACCTTTTCTTAATATATTATCAATAGAAGTAATATGTTCTTGATCAATTTCGTTTACAAATCCACACCAAAAAATAGTACTCTCCATTGGATTATCAAAATATGATCTTATTTCTAAGTATTTGTATTTAATATAAAATTCACCATCCATTCGAAAAATATCAATTATTTTTATAGGTTTATTATTTTTTAAGAGGAAATTACAATCTGGTTCCTTAGTTTTCACTCTGAAACCTTTATAATGAATTGATAAAAAATGTTCTGTCAACTTATTATTTATCGTACGAAATCCATCGTGTTTCAGATAAGTTGTTTGTTTTATCGTATGACAAGCATAGGTATCAAATTCATTAACTCTTTTTATAAATTGTGATAACGGTTTCTTTGATGGTTTCAACATCAGTTTTATGTTATGCATATAATTTTCAAACGGGAAGCAGCTAAATTTATCCAACGAACCAAATTTCTTCACATCCGTTGTTAAATGAATGAGATTATGGACATTATGATTGATAAATTCATGCCCATACAAATTACCAAACTCTTTTGCAAAATATGTTAATAATTCATTTGCATAATCAATATATTTTTTAATCAAGTCATCACATACCAATATCCGAATTGCACAATGTAAAGAGAGAAAATGTAAAAAATATTGCTTTCTTAGAAATGGTTTCATCAGCCATGGTCCATAATATAATAGAAATGTTCTAAATTCAACGGCTTTCCACCTTTCATACTCTTTATTGGTCTAGGCTTTCTCGCAAACTCATGTGGAGTCGACTTATATATTAATTTTAGTTTTTCATTTATAGTATCAATATCTTCTTTCATTAACCGAGTTTCTTGGTTTCCTTTAATCCAGAAACCTATTAAGCGTTTCATAATTCCTAATAATACCAAATGCATATAATCTAAAGGGATATTTGTGACAAGACCAATTTTTAAATCACATAATATAGATTTCACTTTGTGATAATCTTCATCAATTTGAGAATGGAATTCTTCATCTGTTGTTAGTTTCGAATTGAGTTCTGGAAAAGTCATTCTATTGTTGACAAATGATCCTTCGGCCCAACATTTCGTGCAGCTTTGATAAGAATTGAAATATTTTACACATAATATAAAAGCTTTGGCAGGAGCATCGCACAGAATTTTACTAATGTGTACCTTTAGAATTCGATTATTGAAATGCAAACCTTCTTCTTGCAATATTTTCATTTCTTCAGTAAATCTTTGTAAAAACATATTACTGTTATTAGGTTTATTTTCTCCATGATAAACGGCAATTGGAAATGGCCTAAGTTGTTTTAATTCATCAATTTTTATCAAGATTGGCCAAAATTGGCTACCACTACTTTTCGTTAGAGGAAGTCCATCAACATTCATTGATATGTTTATTTCATCTCCTTCAAAATTAATCTGATTTAATTTTAATAATAATTTTGATTTCAAACCAAAGTGATAGTATTTTCCAGGAGCTAGATTACTTATTTT